>NC_073696.1:140002990-140222002 GCF_029784165.1 Wyeomyia smithii | reverse complement strand
TTTCCGCAGCTCTGTATATATATTATATATTTTATTATATATTATATATATTATATATATATATATATATATATATATATATATATATATATATATATATATATATATATATATATATATATATATATATATTATATATATATATATATATATATATATATATATATATATATATATATATATATATATATATATATATATATATATATATATATATATATATATATATATATATATATATATATATATATATATATATATATATATATATATATATATATATATATATATTCGGAATTTGGCCACCGAACCTCCTGAATCGCTGCGATTTCGACTTCCTGCCGCTGTAGTTCTCGAGCAAGCAAGCCAGCCCGCGCTGGTTCATTGAGAGACCGGACGTTCCAAGTACCCAATTTCCAATCGTTTAGCTTAATCTTTTTCCGTGTTCGTAGCCTAGGTCTTTGTCGATTGATCCGTTCCGTATTTCTAAATTCGTTGTTCGTGGTTTATGAAAGGTTTCGGTATGCTACCTTACCAGGGTCGCGATACTTACATCCTGATGATGGGGCTGCCATCTTAGGTGTAGCTGGCGGGATACAGCATTCCATAATTCAGCCGCCCGCTCCGGGTCAGACGCTGTTGTACGCCGCCCCTATGGGGATACAGCCGCGTACGACCCCCTTCCCAGTCAGCATACGACCATAGTTTCCACCGGGGTTGGTTACCCGATCTATGCTAAGGTTACTCGTATTCCGGTTTGCACCACGTGGAGGTTGGGATAGGAGTTGCTGGACAGAGGTGAATGGCCACATTAGGGTCTCAAGTTACACGTGTCCAGCCATTTGCCAACCTCCTCCAAACAATACTTTCGTGTAAAATGCAACTAACAAAAGTTAAGTACAAAAAACTAACTTTTAAGAAAGTTCCACGTAATATACTTTATAACTTTGTACGGAAAGAAGATCGGATTTTCATTTGTTTAACAAAGTTCATATTTTTGAAGCGTCAATGTTCTACAATGTTGTCAGTTATAACAAAACAAACAATGTCTACGAAGAAAGTTTATTTTTATCTCACATATTTCTCTCGTTTTTATTAGAACAATGCAAAATTTTTTAACAGATATCTTCAAAATCTGCAAATATCTGCAGACTAAACCATTTCTATATTAAAGTATAACTAAAATATCGTTCAATCCAGATATAGGCATTTGTCTCTCGCTGTCTCCTGTGTTTATATCTGTTAGTAAATTGGTGCTTTATTTTAATAGAAATCTTCAATAACTAAATAATTATAAGAGATAAAAATAAGCTTCCTTCGGTGAACCCGTGTGTTTTATTATACCGTAAAACATTGTAGAACATTGAAAAATTTTAGAAAATCACTAGAAAAAGTCATATTGAAAAATATATTTTTAGGGGCACTAATGGAATCTTAACAATAGCTTATTTAAATTGGCAGATAGAAATATGGTGTCTTCAATAAAGTTATTCGTTATAAAATATGCTAAAACTCTCAGCAAAGTGGATTTTTATATGCGAAAATGAGAAAAATAAAATTCGTTTCTGTCTTTTGGGTGGATTAATCACAAAATTCTAACTTTCACAATATTAAGAATAATTAATAAAACAACTTTACTGAAGACACTGTGACTCCAAACTCAATTTTTTTTGAGTGAAAAAGTAATTAGTGTGAATTAGTGCATTATTCAAGTAGAAATCGTCAATAACTAAACTAAAAAAATATGGGAGATAAAAATAAACTACCTTCGAAGAAATTGTTCGTTTTATTTTAGGAAACAATATTACAGAACATTGAAAAATTGTAGAAAATCACTTTAAAAGTTATATCGAAAGAACTGATTTTTAGTGGCAATCTGTAGAAAACTCCATATAAGTCCATTAAAATAGGCAGATAGAAGTATAGTGTCTCTGATAAAGTTGTTTCTTATGAAATGTGCTACAACTTTGCCGAACACGATGAATTTTTATATGAAAAAATGGAAAAAAAACTAAAATTCTCTTTTCACTGTTAAGTGGATTCATTACAAAACTGTAGCTTCTATAATATGGAGAATAATTAATGGAACAACTTTGCTGAAGACACTATGGACGGATTTCATCCCAAATCGTCTCAAGGATTGGCAGCACACTCTCCGAATTGGTTGAAACTTTTTGGGTGTGAAGACATCACCTAATTAAGCATCTCTGCATACTTACTTTTTCCAAAATTAGCCTAGACTGTCTTCTGAAAAGGGCGAAATTTTTTTGCCGATTTTTTGTGAATCAATATAATTCAAAAACGTTAAATTCTACAAAAAAGTGTTCTATAAGTATCTTTTAGGAAATTGTCTGAATTTCCATTAAAAATATGGAAAAAATTATATATCAAGTCCTACACTGGAAAAAATGGAATTTAAACACAAAACATCGATTTAAAAAAAATCGTCATCCCCGAGTTGGCTAAAAATTTTTTTTTGGTGAAAGACAACTTTGTGGGATACATTTCGTTCATACATCGCAACTTGAGCATATTTAAGGAAAAAAGTTATTCTCAAAAATAAAAAATTAAAATGCAAACTAAAACTAAGGTATATAATTTTTTCAGTGTAAAACAACCTGATAGAATTAGGTGATGTCTTCACACCCAAAAAGTTTTAACCAATTCGGAGAGGGTGCTGCCAACCGCGGGTTCATTTGACGCGAAATCCGTCTATGGCTCTAAAATCAAGTTTTCTGGGTCAAAATAATTTCGATCACGTTTTTGCAGCTTTGGAAACAGTGTTACTGTGCAGTGGGGCGACTTCATACAAAGGCTGGCCAAGCCAAGAAAAAGGCGATAAATGCTACAAAAACTTGGTATTTACATAATTTTGGGGCGCTGAACACGATTTTTTCATCCATTTTTTGTTCATCATCATCATCTTTCGCTGTGGTTTCTGAAATCTCCTGTTGAATTGTTTTCAGAAAATTTGAAATTCATTACAATTATCAGCAGGAAAAATTTCGTTCGCTGCTATTTTCATTTCTTCTAGATATTGTCGATGATTCATTGTTTCATATATATATATATATATATATATATATATATATATATATATATATATATATATATATATATATATATATATATATATATATATATATATATATATATATATATATATATATATATATATATATATATATATATATATATATATATATATATATATATATATATATATATATATATATATATATATATATGAAACAATGAATCATCGACAATATCTAGAAGAAATGAAAATAGCAGCGAACGAAATTTTTCCTGCTGATAATTGTAATGAATTTCAAATTTTCTGAAAACAATTCAACAGGAGATTTCAGAAACCACAGCGAAAGATGATGATGATGAACAAAAAATGGATGAAAAAATCGTGTTCAGCGCCCCAAAATTATGTAAATACCAAGTTTTTGTAGCATTTATCGCCTTTTTCTTGGCTTGGCCAGCCTTTGTATGAAGTCGCCCCACTGCACAGTAACACTGTTTCCAAAGCTGCAAAAACGTGATCGAAATTATTTTGACCCAGAAAACTTGATTTTAGAGCCATAGACGGATTTCGCGTCAAATGAACCCGCGGTTGGCAGCACCCTCTCCGAATTGGTTAAAACTTTTTGGGTGTGAAGACATCACCTAATTCTATCAGGTTGTTTTACACTGAAAAAATTATATACCTTAGTTTTAGTTTGCATTTTAATTTTTTATTTTTGAGAATAACTTTTTTTCCTTAAATATGCTCAAGTTGCGATGTATGAACGAAATGTATCCCACAAAGTTGTCTTTCACCAAAAAAAATTTTTTAGCCAACTCGGGGATGACGATTTTTTTTAAATCGATGTTTTGTGTTTAAATTCCATTTTTTCCAGTGTAGGACTTGATATATAATTTTTTCCATATTTTTAATGAAAATTCAGACAATTTCCTAAAAGATACTTATAGAACACTTTTTTGTAGAATTTAACGTTTTTGAATTATATTGATTCACAAAAAATCGGCAAAAAAATTTCGCCCTTTTCAGAAGACAGTCTAGGCTAATTTTGGAAAAAGTAAGTATGCAGAGATGCTTAATTAGGTGATGTCTTCACACCCAAAAAGTTTCAACCAATTCGGAGAGGGTGCTGCCAATCCTTGAGACGATTTGGGATGAAATCCGTCCATAGTGTCTTCAGCAAAGTTGTTCCATTAATTATTCTCCATATTATAGAAGCTACAGTTTTGTAATGAATCCACTTAACAGTGAAAAGAGAATTTTAGTTTTTTTTCCATTTTTTCATATAAAAATTCATCGTGTTCGGCAAAGTTGTAGCACATTTCATAAGAAACAACTTTATCAGAGACACTATACTTCTATCTGCCTATTTTAATGGACTTATATGGAGTTTTCTACAGATTACCACTAAAAATCAGTTCTTTCGATATAACTTTTAAAAGTGATTTTCTACAATTTTTCAATGTTCTGTAATATTGTTTCCTAAAATAAAACGAACAATTTCTTCGAAGGTAGTTTATTTTTATCTCCCATATTTTTTTAGTTTAGTTATTGACGATTTCTACTTGAATAATGCACTAATTCACACTAATTACTTTTTTACTCAAAAAAAAAATTGAGTTTGGAGTCACAGTGTCTTCAGTAAAGTTGTTTTATTAATTATTCTTAATATTGTGAAAGTTAGAATTTTGTGATTAACCCACCCAAAAGACAAAAACGAATTTTATTTTTCACATTTTCGCATATAAAAATCCACTTTGCTGAGAGTTTTAGCATATTTTATAACGAATAACTTTATTGAAGACACCATATTTCTATCTGCCAATTTAAATAAGCTATTGTTAAGATTCCTTTAGTGCCCCTAAAAATATATTTTTCAATATGACTTTTTCTAGTGATTTTCTAAAATTTTTCAATGTTCTACAATGTTTTACGGTATAATAAAACACACGAGTTCACCGAAGGAAGCTTATTTTTATCTCTTATAATTATTTAGTTATTGAAGATTTCTATTAAAATAAAGCACCAATTTACTAACAGATATAAACACAGGAGACAGCGAGAGACAAATGCCTATATCTGGATTGAACGATATTTTAGTTATACTTTAATATAGAAATGGTTTAGTCTGCAGATATTTGCAGATTTTGAAGATATCTGTTAAAAAATTTTGCATTGTTCTAATAAAAACGAGAGAAATATGTGAGATAAAAATAAACTTTCTTCGTAGACATTGTTTGTTTTGTTATAACTAACAACATTGTAGAACATTGACGATTCAAAAATATGAAACTTTGTTAAACAAATGAAAATCCGATCTTCTTTCGGTACAAAGTTATAAAGTATATTACGTGGAACTTTCTTAGAAGTTAGTTTTTTGTACTTAACTTTTGTTAGTTGCATTTTACACGGAAGTATTGTTTGGAGGAGGTTGGCAAATGACTGGACACGTGTAACTTGAGACCCTAATGTGGCCATTCACCACGTGGTGCAAACCTCCACGTGGTGCAAACCGGAATACGAGTAACCTTAGCATAGATCGGGTAACCAACCCCGGTGGAAACTATGGTCGTATGCTGACTGGGAAGGGGGTCGTACGCGGCTGTATCCCCATAGGGGCGGCGTACAACAGCGTCTGACCCGGAGCGGGCGGCTGAACTATGGAATGCTGTATCCCGCCAGCTACACCTAAGATGGCAGCCCCATCATCAGGATGTAGGTATCGCGACCCTGGTGAGGTAGCATACCGAAACCTTTCATAAACCACGAACAACGAATTTAGAAATACGGAACGGATCAATCGACAAAGACCTAGGCTACAAACACGGAAAAAGATTAAGCTAAACGATTGGAAATTGGGTACTTGGAACGTCCGGTCTCTCAATGAACCAGCGCGGGCTGGCTTGCTTGCTCGAGAACTACAGCGGCAGGGAGTTGAAATCGCAGTGATTCAGGAGGTTCGTTGGCCAAATTCCGAAGAAAGGGAATTCCGTGCAGTAGACCCTATTGCACGCGCTTCTTTCATCTACTACAGTGGCGGCAAAGCTGCGGAACGGGGCGTCGGTTTCGTAGTGCTGGGAAATCAGAAAACAAGAGTCATCCGGTGGAGGCCCGTAGATGACCCTATATGCGTGTTGAGGATTAGGGAAAAATTCTTCAACTACAGTTTAATCAACACCTACGCACCAACAAACGACAAATCCGATGAAGTCGAAGATGAGTTCTATGACAAGCTTGAGCCTATGACGAGTGCCCAAAACACGACGTAAAAGTCGTCATCGGAGACGCAAACGCACAGGTTGGGAGGGAGGAATTCTTCCGTCCGGTCATTGGAAGGCATAGCCTCCACTCCAGAGGAATGGCCATATGTAGCTCCTATTTTCCACGTTTGAATATTCGGAAACACACCTGGACACATCCAAATGGAGAAGCCTGCTCCCAGATCGATCACGTACTGATTGACGGTCGGCAATTTTCGGATGTAACTGACGATGATGTCTTTTCGGGGACCAAACATTGACTCTGACCATTATCGCGTTATTTGTAAGATTCGCGCACAGTTGTCGAACGTGCTGAAATCTTGCACAGAGAGGACGACGCGTTTCAACATTCAGCGGTTGAAAGCTGATGGTCTGGCAGCAGGATACGCCAGAGAGTTGGATCAACGGATCGCAGAACAGCAGGAGGAAGGAGTGGAAGACATAAATGGGCTGTGGAGCAGTATCCACGGCGCCATTGAAACGACTGCGAGAGAGGTGATAGGTACGACGCTTGGAAGACAGCCTAATGGCTGGTTCGATGCAGAGTGCCAGAGAGTAACAGATGAGAAGAACCTACGCGTCAGAACAGAGAGAGGTACAGGGTGGCAAGAGCTGCCGAAAATAGAACCCACCGTCGGAAGAAGCGCGAGTACGAGGAGCAGGTGCTCGCCAGCGCAGAGGACAGTTATGCTCAAAACGACGTGCGGAGATTCTATAGAACTGTCAACAGAGTCAGAAGCAGAAATTTCCCTGTGCCGGTCATGTGTTATGGCAAGGACGGCAGCCTGCTTACTGATAAACCGACGGCTGCAGCCAGGTGGAAGGAGCATTTAAAGCGCTATTGAACGGTGAGGAGCCGGATTAGCAGAGCAGGAACAGGATGACGATTATGAGTGACGAACAAGCTGTGGAGCCACCAACACAGGAGGAGGTGAAAAAGGCGATTAGTGAGCTGAAAAACGGTAAGGCCGATAGGAAGGACGGTATCCCGGCCGAACTTCTAAAAGCGGGAAGCGAGCGGCTGTACTATGCGATCCATCAGATAATACTAAGGATCTGGGAGGATGAACAAATGCCGAACGACTGGTTGGAAGGCCTCATATGCCCTATCTATAAGAAGGGTCATCGATTGGATTGTGGCAACTATCGAGGGATAACGTTGCGCAACTCCGCATATAAAGTGCTCTCCCGTATCCTGTTCTTCAGATTGAGACCGTTAACGGAATTCTTTGTTGGCGAATACCAGGCTGGTTTTCGACAGAGGCGTTCCAAGACGGATCAAATCTTCACCCTGCGACAGATCCTCGATAAGTTCCGGAAGTACAACTTACCGATCCACCATCTGTTTGTGGACTTAAGGGCGGCATACGACTCAGTGAAAAGAAACGAGCTGTGGCAGATCATGCTGGAACACGGTTTCCCTAAGAAACAAATTAAGCTGAGTCGTATGACACTGGAGGGATCATTATCGTGCGTGCGGATAGCTGGCGAGACATCAGCCGCGTTCGTAACGTTGGATGGACTGAAACAGGGGGTGCGCTCTCCAACCTACTGTTTAACATCGCTCTTGAGGGTGCAGTACGAAGAGCAAACGTCGAAAGAAACGGTACGATCATCACGAAATATCACATGCTTCTTGGTTTTGCGGACGACATCGATATCATCGGTATCAACCGTAAGGCCGTGGAGGAGGCCTTCGTACCTTTTAAGAGGGAAGCAGCGAGATTGGGACGTCTCATTCAGTCTGCCAAAACGAGGTACATGGTAGCTGGCAGAGAGCGTGGGAGTCCCCGTGGTGTTGGTGCTGAGGTGGAGATAGATGGGGAACGATTTGAAGTGGTTGACGAATTCGTTTATCTTGGTACGCTTGTGACATGTGACAACGATATGAGCCGTGAAGTGAAACGACGAGTTGCAGCTGCGAACAGGGCTTTCTACGAACTGCGTAACCAGTTAAGGTCCCGTAGTTTGCAAACTCGCACAAAACTAGCGCTGTATAGGACGCTGATACTCCCGGTGGCCCTTTACGGACATGAAGCATGGACGCTGAAGGAAGCTGATCGACGAGTGCTCGGAGTTTTCGAGCGTAAAGTTCTGCGATCGATACTTGGCGGTAAACTGGAATATGGAGTGTGGCGCAGACGCATGAATCACGAGTTGTACCAGGTATACAAACATGCTGATATAGTGAAGGTAATACAGCGGGGCAGGCTTCAGTGGGCTGGACATGTAGCCAGGATGCCTGACGAAAGAGCCACCAAAACTATCTTCAGTTGAGAATCAGGAAGAGTCCGTCGACTCCGTAAACCTCGCACGCGGTGGAAGAAGATGCACGATCTGCTGGTGTACGGGGCGACTGGAGAACGGCTGCCCAAGACAGAAGAAGCTGGAAATCTCTAATTCGTTCGGCCCTAGACCGGTGAACGGTCCGTTAGCCAACAAAGTAAAAGTAAAAGTAAGTATTTTTTGGAGGAATTGTAAAGGCACACAAAACACACATTTTCACCATAGGTCATATATCTCCAGGACTTTTTCTTACAAAGTTAAATCATATTTCAGCTTATTTTTTCAATAACTTCAAGAACGTATTGGTTAAAAAGGGGCAAGTGGAATCATGATATCAATACTTTTCCTTGAAGTTAGACTAAAGTTCTATAAACTCCTTTAGGTTCCATTTGTCCCAATCCACCCATATTAGAGTACAGCGAACATATGTTATAGTAGGTTTTCATATATCAAAAACACTAACTTTTTTGTGTAAAGAGATACAGGAATGGTTCATTCGGCAAACGTGCAAAAATATGAAACTTATCTGAACAAATAAAATTCCTACCTTCATTGGGTACAGAGTTACAGCGTATATTCTATTAAAGTTACTTAAAAGTTAGTTTTTTGTACTTAAGTTTTGTAAGATACATTTTACAAGAAAAACTTTGTTCTAAAAAAGCATTTGGGCATACAAAACACACGTTTTTATTGAAAGCCACACATCTCCAGGACTGTTCCTTACAAAGTTCTAGCACATTTCAACATTTTTTTTCGATAACTTCAACAACGTATAGAATAAAAATTGGGTGGATTGGGACTTATGACAGTTCTGAGCACTCGAGCCAAACTTTGATAAAAAGTATTAACATCATGATTTTACTTGCCCCTTTTTACTTTATACGTTCTTAAAGTTATCGAAAAAATGAGCTAAAACATACTATAACTTTGTAAGAAAGAGTCCTGGAGATATGTGGCCTCCAACAAAAACATCTGTTTTGTGTGCCCAAATTTTTTTTGAGAACAACATTTTCTTGTAAAATGTAGCTATCAAAAGTTAAGTGCAAAAAATTAACTTTTAGGTAACTTTTACAGAAAATACTCTGTAACTCTGTACTCAATGAAGATAAAAAAATTGTTTGTTAAGCAAAGATTCATATATTTGCACGTTCTAAAACTTTGCCGAATTGACCAATCCTCTATCTCAACACAAAAGGATAGTATATTTGATATATGAAAACATACTGTAACATATGCTCGCCGTACTCTAATATGGGTGGATTGGGACAAATGGAACCTACAGGTCTTTATAGTACTTTAACTTAACTTCAAGAAAAAGTATTAACACCATGATTCCACTTGCCCGTTTTTAACCTATACGTTTTTGAAATTATCAAAATAATAAGCTAAAATATGATATAACTTCGTAAGGAAAAGTCCTGGAGATATATGGCTTTTGGCAAAAATGTGTGTTTTGTGTTTCATATTTTTGAATCTTCTACAACTTTGCTGAATAAACTATTCTTCTATCTCTTAACACACAAAAAATTAATTTCTTTATTTTTGGTATAGTAATCTTTTCATACTTTTTGACGATTTGCGATAATGCGGGTCATTTATACAAACAATTGTTCCAAAGACTCTATTAAGCTAGAATGAAGGTGAAAGGCGCTATGGAGTTAAGTTCAACTTTTTGCCTTATTGGACCACTATGCAGTGTGCGCTGGTCTCTCGTCGTCTATCGTTGCAGTGGTACACGGCTTCTATTCGCGTGCAATCGAGGAAATACTGCAATACTGCTGCTGATGGTGATTGAAAGTTTATCTCATGAATATGGTTATCATGAAAACCATAAATTGCTTAACAAGAATTGAACATCTGCAACGGTTATAAGTTATTTTTATTTCATTTCATCCCGATATTCACTACCTATATAATCGTGATCGGAATAATTTCGAAAGAGTAAGTACCTAAAAAAACAAATTGATAGAAGAATAAGACCGGTGAAGATTTGTAAATTTTTTGCCCATTTACTAAGATTTATTCAGAATGTTTTTTACATTTAAACATTGTTATGTGATAATTCTTCAATTTTACAAATAAAATACGTATCTAATATATCTTTGTAACACAGTGCATGTGATTGTCGGCAAATAAAAAAGACTTGTCAAGCAGAAAAAAAATCATTCTTTTTAAACCTTAACTACGTTGTAATTGTTGATTTTCACGCTTTTCTTTGCTGGAACTTGTTGATAATTTAGTAGAACATGCCCCTTATGTTTCCCTATTAGTGAACCTGTGCAACGGCTTCGAAATTATTTTCAGAGTAAAATTCATATAGTTCATAAAATTCGATTTAACCAGAGGTTTAAATTTTAAATTATAAAATTTAAATAGAGGTTATTCTGATTACGCTTGTGCTGTGTCAAATAAATGTTGTTTGCAGAAAAAAAAAATCAGACATAATATCACCAGTTGTAAACGAATTTTTTTCCAGTGTTGTGTAATATTTTTCTAAAAACATATAAGAGGAGGCTGAGAATAAAAACCGTTAGTCACTGAACAAACAAATTGATTCTGTTTGCTGATTCTGTAACCTTTAGTTTCACGTCACCATTTCATACAACCCTAGGGCTGCATACCTTGTAGTATTTTTTTTTTTTTTTCAAAAAATCTAATTTCACCATTTTGCAAATTGCATTTTAATGATTTTAAAAGATTCCGATATACATTTTAAATTAAAAAGCTCATGGTAGTTAATATTCCAAATGCATCGGTTCTCGAGTTATTTTCAGTCCAAGTTTATGCTCTAAATTATTCTTTAATTTAAAAAAAGAATTATTTTTCCACACAAATTGTTTTTTGTCAATATTTGAAATTATTTCGAATCTTTTAATAGAAATTTCTGGATGGAGAAGCTTGAGATAATTTTTTTTCCTTAAAAGTTAAGTTATAAAGATTTTTTTTTAATTTAAGCATTTTTTGGAATAACCAAATTTCAATGATGCAGTATGATTTCAATAGTAATTTCCAAATCATAAAACTCTTGGTGGAAAACTTTCTACATGCGTCCATTTTTGATATATTTCAATATTAGGTTTGAAAAATTTCAGGTTTTTTTATAAGTTTACGCTTTTTTATCAGTTATTTGTAGTTCTATAGCAACAACCATAATTTTATTGAAACATACAATCAATATAACATAATTTATTCTTAGTCATCAACGAGATTGGATTTGATTTTTTCAGAAAAGTTCAAGACAAATGATTTGTCTTGCTAAAAAACCTAATTTTAAATGAAAAACATGACGTTTTAATTTTGTACTCTTTTGTTTGTGAAATCAATTCAAGCAGCGTAGTATCTGAAATTTCTTTTTGCTTTTTTTTCAATAGGGTATCGAACGTCTTCGTCAGTGGTTTTCTTCGGCAGTCTTTTGCATATGATTGCTGCAGAAAACCTGCCGAAGGAAAACACTGACAAAGACGTTTGATACCCTATATGATATGTATACGTAAATTCAGACTTAGGAAATGGTCTGAATTTTCGTATACACATATAGTCGTTTCTTGACAGCTTAATTTATTTAGATAAAATGACTATTTGTAGAACGGAAGTAATGTGTACGCCGTTTTGGAAAAATGGTTTTAAGTCTAAAAAATTTTCGCTCATGAAAAATACTCAACTTTTTAAGTGCAAATATAAATTACACTGTGCTACAAATGAAAAAAAAAATCCAAGAACTTCTGAAGTGACCTAGTGTAGATTGTAAGTCTTGTTGAGTGTAACATTCGCTCATACTAGAAATTTTCCAAACACCCCCAAAATCTGAAGTTATGGTCAAAATACGGTTTCCTGGACCTCAGTGCATACAACTTTTTTTTAACTCAGTCATTCTGAACGGATTTCCAATATTCTAGCAATTTTGACTAGAAGATAAACAGAGATTTCAAAATACATACAGGTTTGTACTAATATTACTGAAACATGTTCAGTTATTTGAGTTTGAATCTAATTTTAAAGCTTTCAGGTCTCAAAGTCAAGTTTCTTAAGATAACACATCCACCTTGTTTTTTATTCGTTTCACTATCTTTCAATTTTTCTAATTCCGGCAAACTTATAATACGAGATATCTGTAATTTTTTGGGTGTTATAATAAAATTTCGCCCTACTGAAAAATGATCACGTAGGTATAATATATCGCTTCCAAAAGCACCACATAGTTAACAAATGTTTTCGACATTTGTCCGTTTGATTTTGCTAGAATTTTATGTGAAACTGCTTTCTATCAAGGTATCGCCTTCCATATTTGATTTTGTTGCTTATATTTTTACATCGCTGCGCGTGAAGTCTACAGCATCAATAACTCGTCGATCAGTCGCTAATCATACCAAATTGTTATGCATATAAAATTTATGATATAACGGTCTTTCAGTTTTCAGTGGTATTGCAGCAACAACAGCAGAAGCAGTGGCAGGAAAGCAGTAAATAGCCGTGATGATTCATTTTTCTGCAATTTCCTGGTTTAAAAGCGGAAGTTTGAAGAACAGCGGACATTGTTTTGATTTGTTTGTTTGTGGTATAACCATGCTTGTCATTCTCCTCAGTATGTGGAAAGAGCGGAGAAAAAATTCACCGAGCACTTCCCTTTCAGTATGTGCCTACGTGTAGAAAATGCTTTCACTACACTGTTTCTTTCTCCCCTCAAAAGTGTCTCAAACAACTTCCAGAGAGATAAACACTCTTCCAGCTCACCCCACATCTGATAGAAACAAGAGGGGGAGAGAAAACGCAGAAGTACACGTCAGTGTCCACTGGCGAGTAGTCCCGAAAGTGAAAAAAAAACCTACCGGACAAAAGTGTAGTCCTCGTGTAGCTACACCACGAAAACGAATTCGACCAGAGTAAACTCGACCGGCACGAGCAACGCAGTGTATTTTTTTTCTCCCAATCTCTTTTCCTCTTCTGCCATGCTCAAGAAACAAACTGTAAAACACACCGCAGATAGCTCTGCTGTATAATTCTAGATAAACATCCTATCTGCTTTCATCGTTTTTCAGGAGCGTTCTTTCATTTTGGTAATGGCTCAACTTTAGTAACTTTCCCAAGCGTGGTTTTCGTTCACAAGGTTAGAGAGATCCCTCCGCTATCAAGTGGTGCGAATAACGTGTCATAAAAGGTGTTTAATAAGTTGTGGTGATTGAATGAAAGTGATCGATCAGAAAATCGATCAAAGCAGATAGGACCTTTTGAAATGTTTCTATAGAATTATTGTGCGTGATGACCATACGTGTGAGAAAGTACACCATAGTACAGTGTCTCGAAAGAGAGAAATTTCAGATTTCATCGCGGTGCTTTCAGGAAGCCTATTTACCTATAATCGTCCGGGGGGTAAATGATGTCCTAGAGCGTTAGTTTCATGCATGATGGTTCTTCATAATGCAGAGTACCTCTCTGCAAAATATTAGTTCTCTATGACTTCATTACCCCCCGGACGATAATAGGTAAAACCTGACGATAATAGAGCCAATACCCTATGTAAAGTTGAATTTAAGCCGGAAATGTCAATTTACACAAACGACTGTTTCACCTTTCTCATCGAACGTTATATAAGCTATAACTCTCCTTAAAAAATTTTCCTTAGTTTTGCCTAGGGATGATTAAACTAATTTAAATGACAATAATGGATGCTGGGATGTTTACCTAATTTGGTCAGTGTTAAGTCAGACCGGACCAAGTCGCAAAATTGGAAAAAACGAGTTGATGATAGCATCGAATCAAGACTTACTTAAGCTACATCACACAACAACCAGAGTTGATTTATCTCGCAAATAGCAAAACTTGTGGCATATTTTTTCTGAATGATCAAAGAAAAGCAATCATAGTGTGCAGTCAGAACGAACCAAGTGTTAGGTTATTGGCAACTACAACCCAGTCACATGTTGGTAAAAATCAGCAAATAGACGAATATTCAAGCGATTTTTTGGATTACTCTTTATTAAAGGATACTTTCTTCCATCATTCATCGGGATCATGTATGTTTTACACACAGAAATGTACTTGAATGTATTTTTTAACGAATTTTGCTATCGCTACGCTGACCACATATCACGCTTTATAGTATTCAGACAGAGTGGACTATGTGCCAAGCAGAAAAAAGTTGTAATTACCGAAATTATTCGCATTGGTTTTAAGTCAGCATAAGTTGATTTCAAAGCTGCCAGGCACCTTATAAAAAAGTTCCTGAACCCATTAGCCAAACGGTAAGCTTTACCAGTAAAAGAAAAAAGTGTAAATGGTCCACTATGATTGAACATATAACGAGAAAATGTTAGTCTTTAGTGTAAGTAACACAAAAATTTTCATTTTTAGAAACAAGTTCCGATTATAATAGTGATTCCGACCTCAAGAATAACGATTCTACCAAGGAATCATATCCTGAAAAGGTTGATAAAAATGATAATTAAGTGAGAGAGGATGGTTACGAAAACATTCATTGAGTTTGTTCAATTACATTTTATATAATTTGTGTTATTTTTGGTGCTGAAGAAGCAAAAAATAAAATTTTAAAACTTTTTACTGTTCGATTTTAACTGTTCGATTAATTGGCTACAAATATTTTTTCAATTGATCAGTCACAATTAACTATTACATATCATTCTTTTGTTCAGTCAGAGTGGACCAACTTCACCTAATCAGTTATGTTACCGGTCATTGTCGAATTCATAACGCTGTTTTTCTTAATTGTCACATTACATGATACAGTCAAAGAATAACTCTAGCTCATAATACCAAAATTACGCGGAAATGTGGAAATCTTCTAAATTCACAGTGTAGTTAACTTCAAACTCGTTTTTCTCGAAATAACCAAAATGTCACTTGGTCCGGTCTGACTTAATACCGACCATTTAATGAATTTAATAGTTTTACGTAGTTTTCGTCTAGTCTTTATTTATTGAACGTTGAGCTTCAAAACGTTTCTCTTCAAATGATACTGGTGAATTTAAAAAGCATGGCACAGTGAAGCGTTGCTTTTCCAATTGATAATTTCTAATATTATGGTTTACCGTACTCAAAAACCTTATAAGAAATCGTAATATTTAACATAAATTTCTAATATAAAGAATTACAACTCTGTTGCTTTTACTTCGAAATAAAATATTGTTTAATTGAACTATTTTGGTGAAAACAATAATAACTGAAAAGTTTGTCATACAAATGTGCAAAAGTGTTTCAATGGTGCAATTATCTTCTTTATTTTGAATTTTATACAAATTATTTTTAATGTAATATAAGATATATACGGTTTCACCCTAAAGCTCAAACTGGAAAAAATGAGAGATTCTGGTTTTTTAACCATTCTTGTAAATTTGGGTGCCCTTAACAAAGATAACCTTTTTCAGAGACTTGTATAAGTTTTTCCGCGAGCAAACGTAGGAGTTGTGAACCCGGCGAGCAATTACTCTGTGGATTTTTGATGCACTCATACTTTTATTAGGGGCACCAAAATTCACAGGGATGGTTTAAAAGCTATAATTTTTAATAGCACGTTTTTTCACTCTAGGCATACTGATCGCCTTTTGTATGACAAATTCCTTTATTGCGTGGGTCTCTCTTTTCTCTTAAATCCGGCGCTGGGTATATATAAAATAAACTGTTATAAACTGCTCGGTGAAGTATCGGTAAGCATACATGGAAATGCTCCTTTGAAAAAGCATCTTGTGCTGTATAAATCTTGGCATAGAAAACTAGAATGAAAACATACAATGAATACATCAGAATTCCATTTGTACCATGTAAAGAATCCAACGTTTTGTTTTACTCTTAAATAGGATTTTCACACTTAAATGCACACTTGGTCGGCGTGCGACCAGACCAAACCAAGCGCAATTTTGTTTTACATTGAATTAAATCCCCTGCAAAATTGTTGAAAATTGGAAGGGGAAGAAAAAAAGTTTATAACAGTAAGAGTGTCGTAGAAAGACAAACCTAATAACTAATTACAATGAACTTTTCCATTGTTATTTTTCAACATTCATTTTAATGCAAGTTTCAAGCATCATAACTAGCCTACAAATTTCTGTTCAAGATATTCCGTTTTTTTCTTCGCACTGTTATTTATTTTTCCGATTAGGGGAGAACCACACAAGACGCACCAGTTGGGTAAGAAGGCCCATGCTATTAATTCCTTAAAATACTTACACATGTGGGTTTTTATGACGAATTTCTTTGCTTTTCTAATAAAAGTCCCGCTTTTCTACAGCTCTCATATTAAAAAGTGTGCCATAATGGCCAAAATACTCAAAAACTGCGTTATTGGCTTTGTCTCTGTCCAACATGTAATTAGTCATGAATTTTATATAAACTTTCATGATTAACTGACTTGAAATAATACAAAAAACTGTGATTCCTCTAACCTTTACACTTTTGGAATTTTTAATACTATGAGTATTTCAATTTATTTCCCTAACTTTCGCCTTCTGCTTTGAAGCATATTGGCCTTTGTTGTGGTGCGTTTTGGTCACGGGTTTGTTTGGTGGCAATGGTAATTTTTACCATGAAAGACATTGAAGTCAAGCATTTTAGAATTAACTTTTTCATGAACATGCATTGTTTCGATCCTACAATCATCCTACACGTTTAATGTCACTTTAAAATGATTAGAAGCGCTGTAAATGCTCAACTGGTGCGTTTTGTACAATCCTCCCCTACTCGAAATGATGATTTTTTCGCTTGGTTCGGTTTGGTTGCGCACCGGACACTTGAACTTGGCTAGTTACATAACCTTGAATAAATTTTTCTCTCCCATCTCCTAACTTTTGACTACCTAATTAATGTAAATACTGAATAGTTGGAATTGATCTGTTACATGTTAATTACTGAAAATTATCTATTACCTAGCAGTAGTATTGCTGAAAAGAGGTTGTATTTATAGTATGTGATGCTTGAGTATGTAATATATGTACAACATCATTTGATATTGTAAAACTTCACCAATGCATGCAGCTTTTTCATCTATTTACCTAAAGTTAATTTTTCCCCAGAGTCCGGTGGAAGTGTAAAACCTAGCAGAGCCATCGATGAAATTAAGACACATGGCACAATCAAGTTGAAAAAATAATATAACGTTCTTCTTCGAATCTGTATGGTAAACGTTATATCAACGTACGGTTCGGGACAGCATTGATATGTTATAGTATTTTTTTTCCCCGGCATTCCTGTGGAAAGAAAAATAAAACGAGAATTATTTATGATTTTTCATTTGAGAAACAGTTGATAAATAACAGTTTTCATATATTCATTTATTTTGATAAGCAGAATGGCCGAAAAGCGTGTAAAGGGTTACCATTTGGTCGGGGTTAAAAATCAGGACAACTTTTTCCAATACATATTTAAAATGAGGTGTTTTCTTATTTTTAGATGAAAATAAATGAAACACGTTATTTGAGATTTGCACTTCAAAATACGCCAAAACATTTATTCATTTATTCAACGTATTTCTTGGACGATCCAATTATGCTACTTTGATTCATTAGGCGTTAGTAGATATCTAAAAAATGCAGCATACGTAAACTGTTTAAAATTTGGTCCTAAAGTTTTTCACGGATTTCTGGTTTTTATATACCAATTGGAAGAGTGCAATTTTCTGAGCAAAACGTGATATAAAAAAGTTTTTTATCCTTGTCCTTCGATTTTTAAATGAAGGACAACAGTTCTCTCATATACCGTACATGTGCGAAATGTCATTTAAGACATTTAGAGCAGTGTTTCATTCTTCATTCAAAAATCGAAAAAAAAACGATAAACATTTTTTTATAATCAGGTTAATAACAAATCACCATTTCGTTGAGAGCAAAAGTGGTACATTTCCAGTCTGTGCATGTTAGATGAATTGCAAGTCGAGGATCTTAGGATATAAAACAATCATGTCTTCAGCAAAGTCGAGAAAGTGATTGAGTACATTCAGATGAAGATCTGTCTGGTTTGGAATTTTCTCACTACGTGGTGCTAGTGTACCCGTGACTATTTTGTAACAGAAACCATTTTACCTATTTCAGTATCAACTCGTATGCTGTTACCAAATACATATACACTAGCGCCACGGAGAGACATAATTCCTTAACAAACAGATCATCATTCTATAGTAGGGGTAAGCGGGGTAAGACCGCCTTAAGCAATTCTGTTTATAGAAAAAAAGTTGCGGCTGCAAGTGAATTTTTTCTTCTCTGAGAGGTTTTTCTATTCAATACCCGCAATTAAAATATAAGAACTGAAGTATTTTTGTTTATTTTCCAGCTTTTTTTTTTAATTTTAAAAATTAATTGAAAATGTGTAGAACTTTTTCATCCGGGGTAAGCCCGCCCACCAGCGGGGTAAGATCGCTCACCATTTTTTGAGGATAATAAATATTTTTGGGGCCAAAACGGTTGATTTTATCGGTATAGTGTCTTTGACAAAGTTGTAGATGTTTCGCCTTTCTCCTAGAAAGGTATAGCACTTGCAAAACCAAAAGTATAAAAGTGCTCCGAAGGGCCGAATGGCATATATCACTCGACTCTGCTCGACGAGCTGAGCATTTTCGGTATGTGTGTGTGTGTGTGTGTGTGTGGGTGTGTGTGTGTGAGTATGTGTGTGTGTATGTGCAGATTATTTTTCTCACTCACTTTTCTCAGAGATGGCTGAACCGATTTTCATGAAATTTATTTCAAATGAAAGGTCTTGATGTTCCACAAGAACCTGTTCAATTTTATTGTAATCGGATTTTTAGTTTAGAGATTATGTATCAAAATGTAAAAATCATGAAACATCATTATCTCTAAAACCACTCAACCGATTGAAACAAAATTGGTTTTAAATGAACGGGCTACCTGAAAAACCCTTAAATTTTGAATTAATTAAAGATTGAAATTGTGGTTCAAAAGTTATGAAAAGAAACGTGTTCTGAAGACTGTTTAATCTCACTCATGTTTCTCAGAGATGGCCGGAGCGATTTTCATAAAATCAGTTTCAAATGGAAGGTCTAGTTGCCCCATAAGACCCTATTGATTTGTTTTGCAATCGGACTATTACTTTGCCTGTTATATTCAAAAATTTGAAATCCAGCAATGAAAAGGATCATAATCCGAAGACTACTTGAACTCATTCACTTTTCTCAGAGATGGCTGACCCGATTCCCACAAATTTATTGTCAAATGATAAGTCTAGCTGCCTCATAACACCCTATTGAATTTTATATTTATATAAAATATATATATATATATATATATATATATATATATATATATATATATATATATATATATATATATATATATATATATATATATATATATATATATATATATATATATATATATATATATATATATATATATATATATATATATATATATATATATATATATATATATATATATATATATATATATATATATATATATATATATATATATATATATATATATTAGGGTGGGGAAAAGTGATCGAAATTTCCTATAAATATCATGTATTGATATATTTTTAGGAGCCAACTGGACATCTCTATAGAAAAAGTTTTGAAAAAGTGGTTTTTCCCATATAAAATCGTATGGGAGCTTTAAAAATCGGGCGTTTCACCGATTGATCTGAAAAGTTACACAGTTGTTATAGGACCCATAAGGAACACGAAAAGTGCATGGGAGCGAAAAAATAACACCATCGCCTTTTTCCCATATAACCGTGTCCCAGTCTAATGGGCATATTGTTTACCCCTAAAAACATCCACATTCCAAATTAGGTTCCACTTACTTGGTAAATACTCGAGATGTGCAGAAATTTGTGTTTCATTTGTATGGAACCCCTTCCTCCTAGAACAGGAAGGGGTGTCGAACCAATATGGACATTTGGTTACTCCCAAAAACATCCACATGCCAAATTTGGTTCCATTTGCTTTGATAGTTTTTGAGATGCGAAGAAATCTGTGTTTCATTTGTGTGGAACCCCTCCCTTCCAGAAGAGGATGGGGTATCGAACCATAACGGACATTATTGATACCCCTGGAAACATTTACATGCCAAATTTGGTTGTATTTGCTTGATTGGTTTTCGAGCTGTGCGAAATTTGTTTTTCATTTTTATGGGACCCCTCCCTTATAGCAAAAGGAGGGGTGTCGTAAAAATTTAGACATATTTTTCACCTCTTAAAAGATCAACCTGCCAAATTTGGTTCCATTTAGTTGGTTAGTTCTTGAGATGTGCAGAAATTTGTGTGTTCATTTGTATGGCACCCCTCCCTTCAAGAATTGGGAGGTGTGTCAAACTAAGAGCAAGCGCACCGGTGAGTTGCCATTTAAGTTGCTATTTTCAAAACGCTGGCCGTTGCTATTTTGGATAGAAACCGATGTTCGCACCGGTCGTTGCTATTGGGGATTACCAATTCATCTATTTCTTTTTACCGCCGGCAGTTGCCAATTCCTAAAAACCGTCACTAGCTAGCGGTAGCAAAATGTTTGTGTGTGTCGTATTTCCCAAAAATTTTGCGCATTTAGTAATAAGGCGTCGTACACAAAAAACGTAACGCATAAAGGGGGGGGAGGTGGGTTGAGACTGCGTTACCTATTGTTACGTGGGGGGAGGAGTGGTGGTAGAGACTGTTACGTAACTGTGATGTTAGCTCGAAATTGAAAATTTCGTAGGGGGTCAGCGTTACGTAATTTTAGGGGGGAGTCATATCGAACGTTACCTATCGTTACATAGGGGGGAGGGAGTCTGATTTTTAGCGTTACGTAATTTGTGTACGACGCCTAACCAATTTATCTGCCCGTCAATTGTTTCCGGAATGATCTGCGTTCTTGCTGCTTCATAAAATGTCCTCTTAATTTCAAGCAACTCTGTTTCAACGTTGTTTCCGTTTTCCAAAATTATCGATAACACAATTCTGTTGCAGGTTTCTTCGTTTGTGCGTGCATGGATTTTTTTATCCTTGTATGTTTAATTAGAGTAATTGCGTTAGACCGTGGCACGTTCCACAACGTTGTCTTCAATAACTATTATACTTAAAATTGGCGAACTGTCATTAATTGTATTGTGTACTACTCTCGAGTATTTGGTTGATTCTAGTGACGAAGAAAATGATTTCGCGGAACAAATGTTTTTATACGCGAGTATGAAAAGGATTTTTGGAAAGATTCGGGGTGGCTCTCAGCCTGGAAAACGGTAAAATATTGACCGCTATTCTGCCATCCAGCGTTTTAACAATGTTTTTTTTACGGAAACACCGGTCTATACCGATAACAAATTCCGACGCCACTTTCGAATTCGTCTTACATTGTTTTCGAAGATTAAAACAGCTGTAGATGCGAAAATGGTTTTTTATTCAACAACCGGAAGCAAGGGGAAAATTGGGACTAACATGCCTTCAAGAGTCAGCAGCAATAGTCGGTAATACTCCCGAGCAATTCGCTCAAACCTTCCAGGTTTATTGAATTAATGACATGGTTGACCAATCTTGTGAGGATTTGAGCTTTATCTTCGTGTAGATTGGAGTGCCTACCAAAATGGTCATCTCGAATTTAAAAAAAAAATATAAATGTTTACCCGCCCGAAAAAAACACTGTGCGAATTTCAGCTCAATCGAAATTAAAATGAAGATGCTCACTGGTTTACGTCGTTACTTGCGTCCTGCGACGTGTTTAACCAAGGCAAAGCGCTTCGTCTTTTGGGGCCGACCAATTATGTTCGAAACACTCATTAGTTTCATAATATTGTTACGAACATCTACTATCGAGCACTACAAAACAAACAACAGTTTGACATTGTTCATCAAATAGCAACGATGCGGCACGTTGCTTTCGCGTTGCCAAATTTAATAACTCGCTACCGCTAATTACTACCCGAGGTGAGGATTGCTATATCCCAAACCAACATAGCAACGCCCGGTGCGGTTGCCGCGTTATGGTGGAAGTTGCCAAACTAGCTTAAGAAACTTCAATTCAGCCACTGGTGGGCTTGCTCTAATGTGTACATACTTGTTTTCCCTAAAAACATCCACATGCCAAATTCGATTCCATTTGCTTGATTAGTTCTTGAATTGTGCAGAAATGTATGTTTCATTTGTATGGGAACCCCCCCCCCCCCTTCCAGAGAAGTGGGTGGGGTCCCAAACCTTCATAGGAACCTTTCTCAGCCCCAAAAACCCTTACATGCAAATTTTTACATCGATCAGTTCGGTAGTTTCCGAGCCTATATGGATCAGACAGACAGACCGGACTGCATTTTTATAGGTATAGAAGAAGAAGATTTGTGGTTCGCTTCCATTGATTTTCCAATATGTTCTGTTCTATTTCTGAGTTGCGCTGTCAAGGCCTTCAGGTTCAGCTTGGCTACGAACGATTCCTGGCTATCGTGGCACAGTGGCAGCATGAAGATGCGTATCGTCTCCTCGTGATTCCTCTGGGCATTTATGCACGCAGCATGAAATTTTCGGTTGCAGGTGCCGTGGCAACGCCAAAGAAAGCGGCTATCGCCTTGAGCACAGTTTATGGCTCCACGCTTCATTTCACACGCGGCGTAAATAAGTAAACACGAAAAACAATGAAACTACTTTTAATGAGCATTCGTGCTTTGTCAGTTAAAATCTATATCTATAAATGCGCCTTCTCTATATCTATAAATACGAATGTCTGTCTGTTCCCTATAGACTCAAAAACTGCTGAACCGATTGTCGTGAAAATTTTTACACAGGGGTTTTCGAGTACGGGGAGTAACCTTAAAATATTAGTTTTGCTCTATCTCATAAGTGCAGGCAAGGGGGGGTTAATTGGTAGCTTATGACCGTAGAAACTTTCTCCCCGATAACCGTGCAAACTTATATACAGATGTTTTTGAGTCTGAGATGTATTTTTGCGACGTTACTGTATTATGTTAACCGATGTTAACCTTTGATGATTTCAGATCTGCTGGAACGATTAGAAATAAATTTAGTATGTAGAATCTATGGTAGCTATTGTATTTTAACGATTTTAATTTTTTTTTTGACCCGGCAAACTTCGTACCGTCGCCATGAGTTTTATTGACTGTTGTATTGCAAAAGCTGAAATATCTAACTGCTGCTAAAAACATACTCAAGATATGATATCAGAACTAAATCTGATTTGTTTACATTTTTTTTAATCCAGCGCTCGTAATTTTCCTAGTTTTTATTTCATTGGACATTATGAGGCACCTTTCAACCATAATCAAATAATTTTAATGCATCTCTGAAAATAAACAGTCATTCTTTTAAATATTCTTAAGGAAATTATCACGTTATCTATTCAAATATTCAAAAGCAAGGCTTAATGCAAATATAGTAATACCCTGGCCATTCATACTGGAACAGATTTACTAAAAAGCTTTAAAATTCTTGAAAATTCAAATTTAAAATTCGGGATATTCGAAACATGTGAAAGTGGTCAAGGCGGTCCCAGCCTCTAAATTCTATATATTCCACAGTGTCGGGGTCAGGGTTACATGCACATGTGACTTAGAGCTGTCCATGTGAGAAGCTAGAACACTCGACGTTTATGCCACAAATTTTCAGTGTCTGGTTGGTTTAAATTAGTTTATTTGACACGGCACGATACATTTTCTGTTTTACTGAGCCAAGTACAATACGTATTAATTCTACGTTAGCAGGGAAAAGAGGAAGGCCTTTTTTTTATTCTCGCGGCCGACTACGAGCTAGTGGGGATTTAAGGTGAGAGGAGGGGAGATACAATTTTGACTTAAAACTATTTTGGAACTTTGTTTTTCAACTGGTAGAGCAATTGTATTCTTGTTTATTGTGGGTTCAAAATATTTGTGAAAGCATAGATGCAGGCTCTTCGTTTCCGTGTCTTCAGCATAGCATATTTGTATCCTTAATCTGACAAATAGATAAAGAAAATTTTAAATTTTAATGTCAGCGTTTTTCAGAAAGCAGTATAGCTGTGTCATGTACTGGAGATCACCGCTTCCCAGAATGTCTCTAACGGGTACGTTCGGTTGTTTTCCTCGGGCCCGAAGGGAATCTATAAGCTCGGACCTAACACCACAGTATTCGGTACACGACCAAATAACATGCTCGATGTCATGGTAGCCATCGCCACAAACGCAGTGATTACTGTCTACAAGCCCTATACGAAAGAGATGCGTGTTTAACGTGTAGTGATTGGACATAAGTCTGGACATCACGCGAATGAAGTCCCGACCGACATCCAACCCCTTGAACCATGCTTTCGTCGATACCTTAGGAAATATGGAATGTAGCCACCGTCCCTGTTCATCTGAGTTCCATGATGATTGCCAACTGTTGAGTGTTCTCTGACGCAAAATGCTATAAAATTCATCATAAGCAATTGGTCTTTCATAAATATCGCCATCAATAGCACCCACCTTAGCTAAAGAGCCAGCCTTTTCATTACCCGGAATCGAGCAATGAGAAGGGACCCACGCTAAGGTAACCCGGTAATTTTTATCTGTTAAAGCACTTAAAAACCGCCGTATTTTCCCCAGGAAATACGGGGTGTGCTTCACAGGCTTCATCGATCGCAGAGCCTGAATGGCACTGAGACTATCTGTGAAGATGAAGTAGTGGTCTGTGGGTAGGGTTTCGAAGATTCCAAGAGAGTACTGTACACGGAAGCAGGAGCATCGAGTTTGTAGGAGGCGGTAAAATTTTCGTGGAAAACACCGAAGCCAGTGGACTCATCTAGATTAGATCCGTCAGTGAAAAACCTTTTATCATAACTAACATGTTTAAACTTATTGGAAAAAATCTTAGGGATCTCTTGGGGTCGCAATTGATCCGGGATACCAGAAATGTCTTGTTTCATGGTGGTGTCGAAGAATATAGCATTATTAGAAGTATCTAAAAGTGCGACATTGGAGGAATCGTATGAAGAAGGATTAATATCTTGAGCCATATAGTCAAAATATAAAGTCATAAATCTGGATTGAGATTGAAGGTCGACCAACCTCTCGAAATTTTCAATTACTAATGGGTTCATAACTGTGCATCGAATTAGCAACCGGTAAGAGAGATTCCAAAAACGATGTTTCAACGGAAAAATACCCGCTAACACTTCAAGACTCATCGTATGGGTCGACTGCATGCAACCCAAGGCAATACGCAAACAACGATATTGTTTTCTCTCTAATTTTATAATGTGCGTGTTCGCGGCGGAGTGAAAGCAGAAACAGCCGTACTCAAGAACTGACAATATCGTTGTTTGGTAAAGCCTTAGAAGGTCTCCTGGGTGGGCTCCCCACCAGGTTCCGGTAATCGTACGAAGAAAATTAATCCTCTGTTGGCATTTTCGTGTCAGATACCTAATATGACAATCCCAGGTGCATTTAGAGTCGAACCAGACCCCGAGATATTTAGCGACTAAAACCTGAGAGATCGTTTTACCCGTTAGTAGGAGCTGCAGCTGAGCTGGGTTATGCTTCCTAGAAAAAAACGACCAACTCAGTTTTCTCCGGAGAGAATTCGATACCCAGCTTAAGAGCCCAATCAGACAAATTGTCTAAGGTATCTTGCAATGGTCCTTGCAGATCGCTAGCCTCGCTACCAGTAATGGATACAACGCTATCGTCTGCAAGTTGCCTTAGCGTGCATGAATTTGCAAGACATTCATCGATGTCATTGACGTAAAAATTATATAAGAGAGGACTTAAACATGAGCCCTGGGGAAGGCCCATGTAACTAATTCGGGAAGTTGTCGAATCACCATGTGAGAAATACATATGCTTTTCTGACAACAAATTGAGCAAAACGTTATTCAAACTTGGTGAAAGTCCCTGCGAATGAAGTTTCGCGCTTAAAACTTCTACAGAGACAGAGTCAAAAGCCCCCTTAATATCCAAGAACGCAGAAGCCATTTGCTCTTTTCGAGCAAATGCGAGTTGAATTTCAGTAGAAAGCAACGCTAGGCAATCGTTCGTCCCTTTGCCCCGGCGAAAGCCAAATTGAGTATCTGAAAGTAAACCGTTTGTTTCGACCCATTTGTCTAACCGTAAGAGGATCATTTTTTCAGTGTCTGTCATAGGACTTTATTAATAGTCATCGCGAATGCGAGACGCACGGGAAATTGCAGACGTTCAAAATTTAAGTCGTTAGGAGTAGTCGGGATACGCGGGATTAATAAGACTTATCCTTCGTAGTTTCCTGTCAGAATTGTCGCTTCAATGACATTTGCCTGTTCGGTGGTAAATTTGGCCTTGACCCTATAAAGTAGTAGTATTTGAAAATATTCGATTAGCATTTTCCTCTCAATTGGGTGTTCAAGTTATTGTACTTTACTTTTTGTTTGTTCAAGACTCGTTTGAAGACTATGGAAACTAAGTGTGTAACTAACGGTACATTCATTGTATTTTGAAATATATTGGGTGTCGAACGTCGTCGACAGAGCCTTTCTTCGGTAGAATTTTGCCTTAGAATGCAGTAAAAACCTTACGAAAAAAAACACTGCCAACGACGTTTGATATATATTTTCTTTCTTGGGTGATATAGTTTTTAAAGTCTTACGAAGGGAAAAGAGACTATCAAGTTTAAAAGTTTTTGAATTACCTTAAACGTTGGCATGAAATTCCCGCGTACGATATTAGTTGCTCCAAACGGCGTCATCTGGAAGCAACAGCTACATTTTTGGATGTTTAAGAGAAAACTTTTAGATTCCACTTCTTCGCCACACATTAATGTTCGCAATGGCGATGGTAGTGGATTTAAAGATTTAAGAATTTAAGTGGAAACCAATACAATATTCGCTTAGAATTATTCCATTGAATTTTAAAAAAATTGTAGGCTATTGTTGTAGTATGCACCGGTGATGAAAACTTGTTTCAAACTTCTCCGATCAAAGGCAACAAAAAATCAGAACTCACTGAAACTCACGTTGCAATTCTCGCAACGAAGGGCGGGAAATATCAAGGGTTGGTTTTTAACGTTTTATAACTTTTCTAGTTGATTTTCGTTATTGTCATGGCATAGTGACAATATCGTTTTGTCCTGAACAAAAATTCTCGCAATACCTTATGGCCAACCTTTTCTCGAGTTTCTTTTTTTCTTTTTTTCTGCTGCTTCAGCACAGTGCAATTGAAACTTCGCAATATTATAGTTTTCAATTAAACTTTTAACAATTATTTGTAAATCCAGAGATTTGTAGGAATGCAATAGTGCCTATTTAACGAAACATGAACAGAAATCAATGTGTTTTGAGGAGCAAAATTTTCACATTCATTTTACCGGCTAAAAGAAAAATTGCAGCATGAGCAAATATGATTTATGTCAGTTCGCATTTTAGAGAAAATTAAACATATTGATTAGATCCGAGCAATGGAAAATTGAATCATCGCATATGTAGTGTTATTCTTGTTCTATCTTTTCGTTAAACTGATGCATTAGGCGATTATTTGCAACTTTGCTTAAATGAAGCAGGAACTTGAAATGAAATCAATGCCACGTTGAGAGTTTTCAAATGCAGGTCGAATTTGTTTTTACAGCAGTGCTACCACGCTATAGCTCTTTTGCACTACGTTTATTCGTTTTTGGCATTTAAGCTGATAGATTCCTTTCGGGCCCGAGGAAAACAACCGAACGTTCCCGTTAGAGACATTCTGGGAAGCGGTGACCTCCAGTACATGAGACAGCTATACTGCTTTCTAAAGAATGCTGACATTATAATTTATTATTCTTTCGTCTATTTGTCAGATTACGGATACAGATACACTATTCTGAATACACGGAAACGAAGAGCCTGCATCTATGCTACACAAATATTTTAAAGAACAACAAACAAGAAGATTATTGCTCTACCAGTTGAAAAACAAAATGTTCTCAAAGTTATCAAATAGTTTTGAGTAAAAATTGTAACTCCCCTCCTCTCACCTTAAATCCCCACTAGCTCGTAGTCGGCCGTGAGAATTAAAAAATGTGCCTCCCTCTTTCTCCTGCTAACGTAGAAATAATACGAACTGTATTTGGCTCAGTGAAACATAAAATGTATCGTGCCGTGTCAAATAAACTAGGGTATCGAACGTCTTCGTCAGTGGTTTTCTTTGGCAGTTTTTCTGCAGCAATCTTATGCAAAAGGGGGCCGAAGAAAACCACTGACGAAGACGTTCGATACCCTATTTAAACTAAATCTAGCGGTGTAGAGAACGCATTTTACACTCAAAATTTTATTACACTTATACCATTGACACTGGCTCGTGGTAAAAAATTATTTCGGTCTCTCTTGTTCTCATACAAAACTGGGAAGCGAAAAAACTGTGCGAACTCTCGCCGCATTCTGTCGAGAGAATTCTTTGTTCTCTCCGGTTATGGTATAGCAAGAGTGCCTTTTCATGGTAATCGTACAGTAGCACCCGCATACGTGCATCGTTTTTTATGTACATTTTTGCATTGTTGCCCGAGTTGAAAACCGAATATCTTCAGTAACGACAATCATTTTTTTTTTCATAGTACCTAATGTCGCAAGCAGTGTTGTGTATTGTGATCTGATATGCATTACTCGCAATGTTAGGTCTAATAAACGGTACGAGAAAAAAAAAATTATTGCCGTTAGTCGAGAAATTCAGATTCCAACTACAGCGCAAATATAAAACTTTTTTTTTTTTTTTTAAGGGGGGATTTGTTAGTAGCTTAAGTATTTATGATAAATATTAGTAAATAATGAGTATGTGTGTCCAATCACAAATGGTGACTTCTCAACACTGTTAGGAATTTGTAATTTTGATTGTTAGGATTTGTTTGCTTTCGCAATTAGGACTTATCATTCGTAGGGATTTAAACCTACTTGTCAGAAAAGGGGAAGTAAACTTACAACTAACTTAATTGCTAACTTATTGGCTATGAAGAGAGCTTATCGTAGCAATTGAGGATTGCAACGATTTTTGTCGAAAATTGTTAATTATTTCATTTGACATAGCTTCTAATGGTTCAACACCAGTAAGTCTATGTAATTCGAGTATACCAAACCAAGGAGAACGCTTCAAAATCATTTTCAGAATTTTATTCTGAATCCTTTGGAGCGTTTTCTTCCTTGTTGAACAGCAACTTGACCAGATCGGTACAGCATAAAGCATTGCTGGTCTAAAAATTTGTTTGTAAATCAAAAGTCTGTTTTTTAAACAAAGTTAAGAATTCCTGGTAATGAGAGGATATAAACATCTCGTATATTTGATGCACTTGGCTTGTATACTCTCAATGTGCTCTTTGAAAATAAGTTTTTTATCATAAATTAGCCCCAAGTACTTAACCTTGTCGGACCAACTTAAAATAACCCCATTCATCTTGACAACGTGATTATTGTTTGGCTTGAGGAAAGAAGCCCTAGGCTTATGCGGAAAAATTATCATTTGAGTTTTAGAAGCATTGGGAGAGATTTTCCACTTTTGCAAGTAGGAAGAAAAAATATCTAAACTTTTCTGCAATCGACTGCATATGACACGAAGACTTTTTCATTTTACGGAAATGCTTGTGTCATCGCAGAACAATGACTTTGTGCATCCTGGAGGCAAATCAGGAAGATCTGAAGTGAATATGTTGTACAGGACTGGACCCAAGACTGAACCTTGAGGTACACCTGCTCCGACATGAAATCTATCAGATTTTGAATTCTGATAGACAACCTGCAGAGTTCGATCAGTAAGATAATTTTTTAAAATTTTGATTAGGAAAATTGGAAAATTAAAAGTTTGCAATTTCGCAATCAAACCTTTATGCCAAACACTGTCGAATGCTTTTTCTATGTCTAAAAGAGCAGCTCCAGTGGAATAACCTTCAGATTTGTTAGCTCGTATCATATTAGTAACTCTGAGCAATTGATGAGTTGTGGAATGCCCATGGCGAAATCCAAACTGTTCATTTGCAAAAATTGAATTTTCGTTGATGTGTGACATCATTCTGTTAAGAATAATTCTCTCAAACAGTTTACTTATTGAAGAAAGCAAACTGATTGGTCGATAACTTGAGACTTCAGCTGGGTTCTTATCCGGTTTTAAAATGGGAGTAATTTTTGCATTTTTCCATAATTTGGGAAAATATGCAATTTTGAAGCAGCAATTGAAAACTTTCACTAAAAATTCCATTGTGCTCTCAGGGAGATGTTTGATTAGTATATTAAAGATTCCATCGTCACCAGATGATTTCATATTTTTGAAATTTTTAATAATTGATTTAATCTCATTCAAGTTAGTTTCAATTATTTCTGCAGGTAAAAAATTCTGGGAAGAAATTAAATCAAATTGACGTGTGACTTCATTTTCAATTGGACTCACAAAATTCAAATTTGAGTTATGAACACTCTCAAACTGCTGAGCAAGTCTTTGAGCCTTTTGTTCATTGGATACAAGAAAACGTTCACCATCTTTTAAAACTGGAATAGGCTTTGAAGGTTTCTTAAGAATCTTCGACAGCTTCCAAAATGGTTTTGAATATGGTTTCAATTTTTCAACTTTAGTCTCAAAATTTTGATTTCTCAGAAGAGTAAATCTATGCTTAATCTCTTTCTGTAAATCTTTATAAATAGTTTTAAAAACAGGGTCACGAGAACGTTGATATTGACGTCTGCGGACATTTTTCAAACGAATTAGAAGTTGAAGATTTTCGTCAATTATTGATGAATCAAATTTCACTTGAGCCTTTGGAACAGAATAATTCCTGGCATCAACAATTGCACATTTCAATGCTTCCAAAGCGGAATCAATATTCACTTCGTTTTGCAAATCAAGCTCATTATTGAAATTTCTCTCAATATGAGTTTTGTAACTTTCCCAATTAGCCTTGTTATAATTAAAAACAGAGCTCATAGGGTTTAAAACTGATTCATGTGATAAAGAAAAAGTTATTGGAAGATGGTCAGAATCAAAGTCAGCATGTGTGATCAAATCACCACATACATGACTTTGATCTGTTAGCACCAAATCAATTGTTGAAGGGTTTCTTACAGAAGAAAAGCATGTAGGACTATTCGGAGACAAAATAGAATAGTATCCTGAAGAACAATCATTGAATAAAATTTCGCCATTGGAATTACTTTGAGAATTATTCCATGAACGATGTTTAGCGTTAAAATCGCCGATAATGAAAAATTTCGAACGATTTCTGGTGAGTTTTTGTAAATCACCTTTAAAATAATTTTTGAGCTCGCGTGTGCATTGAAATGGTTAATATGCTGCGGCAATAAATAAAATCCCAAGTTCAGTTTGAACTTCAATTCCCAAAGTTTCAATAACTTTCGTCTCAAGATAGGGAAGAGCACGATGTTCGATTCGGCGATGAATAACAATTGCAACTCCACCGCCGGAACCCTGAATCCTATCATATCTATGAACCACGTAATTGGGATCATATTTTAATTTGATGTTAGGTTTCAAAAATGTTTCAGTAATAATTGCAATATGCACATTATTTACTGTTAAAAAATTAAAAAGCTCATTCTCATTGGCCTTCAATGAGCGAGCATTCCAATTTAATATTTTAGTTGTTTTATTTAAAATCATTGCTAAATTTTAAATTAGAAACAATTTTAATAGTAAAATTTGTGCCTATTTGAATGGCTTCAAACATTGATTTTGCCTGCAACATGGCGTTCATAAGATCGAACATTGCCTGTTGCAAAAAAGAAAGTTTACCTACCGTAATAGGCCCCAGGCAGTTGACATTAGAAAAAATATTTTCGGCAGCAATATTAGCTGGAGTAACAGGTGTTCAATTATTTTCTAGCGTGTTTTGCTTACCCATATTAACGGTCATTTTCGAACTACCAACACTAGGCGGTATAATGTTCGAACTACCTGTAACCTGTGCATAAGTTAAACGGGTATGCAAAGGAGTAGGTAAACTATGCGTCACTGGTACGCTTGGAGAATTTTGTTTTGAAGTTGGTTTTAATTGAGAAATTGAATTTTGTTTACCTTGCCTTGCCTTTTTTTTTTTTTTAAAGGTGGCGGGGAAATCTGCAAACAGACACCTGAGAAGAGAACTCAGGGTGTGGGGATGAGACTAGGGGAGAGATGCTGGGGTAGTTACACTCGCCCAGACACCTACTGATCCCTGTCCCGACCCACTAAAACCCCTCCAGTCTCCAGCCCTGGTCTTCCCGGAACGACGGTTAAGTATTACGTCGGGGAGTGGCTTTTGTGCGTGATGCACCCTCTTTACTCTTATAACCTCCTAGCTAACTACCTGGAGACTGGTAATTAGCTACCACTGGCGTGTTGGTGGTTGACCCGCCACACACGTTGCAGCTCCAGAACAATCTGAGAGGCGGCCGCACAGACCGCGTTCCAGATGTCCGGGTCGTCGCACATCCTCCGGACTAGATTGTCCGGAGTAGTGCCAGGCCCGCTCACAGCCATCATGTTGCTCCTCGCTCTTGCGAAACGGGGGCATACGAAGAAGACATGCTCAGCAGTCTCCTCCTCCTCCACGCACTCGGTACACATGGGGGACACCGCGTGTCCGAACCTGTGCAGATATTGCCTGAAACAACCATGGCCTGACAGGATTTGTGTCAGGTGGAAGTTCACTTCACCATGTCGTCTCCCGACCCAGCCGGATATCTCCGGTATGAGTCGGTGCGTCCATCTGCCCTTTGTGGAGTTGGACCATTCCCGCTGCCAGCGGAGCATCGAGAATGACCTTCTGGTACCTCGTATGCCCCTTGTGTCACGTTGGTCGAAACACTCTCTGTCCTCCTTGATGGCGATGCTGATAGGCATCATGCCGGACAAGACACAGATTGCATCGTATGACACCGTACGATACGCACTCGCAACTCTCAGGCACATGAGCCTGTAGGTACTTTCCAGTTTACCACGGTAACTGTTAGTACCTAGCGCTCTGGACCACACTGGCCCACCATACCTAAGTATGGACGAAACCACGCTGGCAAGAAGTCTTCGCTTGCTGCCATAAACCGCTGAGCTAATGGACATCATACGAGATAGTGCTGCAATAGCCGATGAGGCCCTCTTACAGGCATAGTCGACGTGACTCCCGAACGTGAGCTTGTCGTCCACCATAACCCCCAAGAGCTTCAGGGATCGCTTCGAGGTGATGGTGCAGTCTCCGACTCTGACCACCGCCTGTTGCTCCGATTTACGGTTGTTCACAACCGTGACCTCCGTCTTATGATGCGCGAGCTCCAGATTCCTGGAGCGCATCCAGTCCTCGACCTTGCGTATACAGTGCGCGGCCGTCAACTCGACCTCCTCGATAGACTCGCCGTAAACCTCCAGCGTTATGTCGTCTGCAAAGCCGACGATCACAACCCCTACAGGGAACTTGAGTTTCAACACTCCGTCATACATGACATTCCACAACACCGGGCCCAGGATAGAACCTTGCGGAACTCCTGCGGTAATTGGGACGCACTTCTGACCCTCCTCCGTGTCGTAAACAAGTAATCGATTCTGGAAATAATTTTCCAGAATCTTGTACAGCGACACCGGTACATGGATGCTCCTGAGCGCGAGCGCTATGGAGTCCCAACTGGCACTATTGAACGCATTCTTCACGTCGAGCGTGACGATTGCGCAGTAGCGTATTCCCCTTCTCTTGCGCTGGATTGCTACCTCCGCCGTCTTGATGACGGAAGAGATTGCGTCCAGCGTGGACCTGCCCTTCCGGAAGCCGAACTGGTTACTTGCCAGACCGTGTACACCCTCCGTGTACCTCACCAGTCTGTTGAGGATGATCCTCTCAAGCACCTTGCCCGCGGTGTCCAGCAGGCAGATAGGCCTATATGCCGATGGGTCCCCTGGCGGTTTCCCAGCCTTCGGCAATAAGACCAGTCTCTGCCGCTTCCACCTGTCCGGAAAGAGACAGTCATCCAGGCACCTCTGCATGACTGCCCTGAACAGCCCGGGGGCCGTTTTTATCGCCAGCCTGATCGCCAGGTTAGGGATACCATCCGGTCCCGGTGCCTTGCTCACCTTTAGGGATTTGGCGGGAATTTGGCCTCCTCCCCTGCCTCGACACGGCTGTCGTCGCTCACGGATTGGATGCTCGGCAGGTTGGCCGACCATCTCTGGTCTATGTCTGAGATACTGGAACGTCGGACGTGAGACTCGACTGCCGGAGGCCAAGGACTTGGCTCGTGGCGTGGAAAGAGTCCCTCGATGATACGCTCCAGCATCGCTGGTGATCGCTCTGCAGGCGCCAGCGCGCCTTTAGTCTTGGCCATTACGATCCTGTAGGCGTCACCCCACGGATTTGTATTGGCACTCGCACATAGCCTATCGAAGCAGGCCCTCTTGCTGGCCTTTATCGCACTCTTTAGCATCGATCTTGCCGAACTGAATGCTGCGCGGCGCTCTGTCCTCTCTTCTTCGTTTCGCGCACGCTGCATCCTCCGTCTTGCACGGAGGCACGCACTGCGAAGGTCGGCTATCGCGTCCGTCCACCAGTAAACCGGTGGCTTTCCATTCCTAGGTTGGCGAGTCCTAGGCATGGTGGCGTTGCACGCCCGCGATAGCATAGCAACTAGTTGGTTAGCAGTCGGGCGGAGCCAACTGCCCCCCTCGCGCTCCCTTCTCATTGCCTCTTCGAATACCTCGGCATCAAAGTGCGATGTCTTCCACCCGCGAACGGTCGGAGTGTTGGCTCTACCCGTCGCTTGCCGCCTCTCGTTGTTGTCTACACTAAAACAGACCGCCTGGTGGTCGCTATTAGTGTAGCCATCGTCTACCCTCCAGTTCTTGATCAGTCCTGGGCTGGAGAACGTCACGTCGATGATCGACTCCGCACCATTTCTGCTAAATGTACTTTTGTTCCCAACGTTGGCCAGATCTAGGTTGAGCTTTGCAAAAGCCCCCAACAGGATCTGGCCCCTCTGGTTCGTGAAGCGACTTCCCCACTCAACAGCCCAAGCGTTGAAGTCGCCCGCCACCACCAACGGCGTTAGGCCCGTTAGCTCCATGGATAGGAGGTCGACCATCTGGGTGAACCTTTCGGTAGACCAACGTGGCGGAGCATAGCAACTGCAGTAGAACACTCCGTTTACCTTAGCAACTACGTACCCTTCTTCTGAGGTTGAGACAACCTCCTGAACCGGGAACTTGCTCGTCGTACATATGGCCGCCAAACTGGACTTATCCGCAACCCAATTACCGTTTCCGGGAGGGATGCGGTAGGGATCCGATATGACGGCGATGTCCGACAACGACTCAGTGGCTGCTTGGTGTAGCAGCTGCTGAGCCGCGAAGCAATGGTTCAGGTTCAGTTGCGTCACCCTTACGCCCGTGGTTTCGCAGCCGGCTTACCGGCTGGGCACCTGGGGCCTCCCATAAAGTGTTTGGCGTCCCGTTTCCCGGAACATACCATGCACTTGGGAGACTCCACACAGTCCTTTGCTTTATGGCCTGCATCTCCACAACGCCTGCACAGCTGGCTCCTATCGGGCCCCTTGCAGGTCCAGGACTTATGTCCGCCCTCAAAGCACCGGAAGCAAATGTCTGGTTGCTGTAGTATGCCCAGAGGACATACAGACCAGCCGACCTTCAACTTGCCCTCTTTCAGGGCCAGGTTAGCGTCCGCCGACGGTAGTCGGAAGGTAGCTATCTGGGTCCCCGCCGGACCTTTGCGGAGGCGGATTGACTCCTTAGCCACCTCCACCCCGCACTTCGCTTTTAGGGCTTGTGCAATGTCGCACCCCTCAGTGATTTCGTCCAGGTTTTTTAGCTGGAAAGTCACTTCTGAGGTGAGTGCCCGCACTTGCACCTCCTTCCCTAGGACCTTTTCAGCTACCGTTTTGTAGGTAGCCCCCTTGTTCTTGGCGTCCTTCCGGAGCTCAAGTATCATCTCGCCAGTGCGAGATCGGCGGATACTCCGCACATCCGCCCCCAGATCCTTGAGCTGGGTTTCCCCCCTCATCTTCTTCAAGACTTCTGAGTACTTCGACCCATCCGTCTTGAGTATGAGGGCATCACCCCTACTCCGCGCCTTTTTGACCTTTTTTGGTCCTCTGGCCGCTCCGCCATCATGTCGCGTCGCACCTTCCCGACGCTTCCTACCCTCTACGGTAGTCCAAGGGTTGCCCGTAGCCTCCACCTGTGCCTTTTCCGCGGTGGACCTTGAACCGATTGGCGTGTGTTCCCGTGGGAGTAGCACGACCAATCGTTTCTTGGTGTTCCCGGGGGCCGTTTCCCCCGGGGACTGCCTCGTTCGCTTAGCGACCTGCCCCGTGGAGCAGACCGACGCGAACGAGGGGGCGTCTGTCTGCACCTCTTTAGATGCAGTCGCCCTCCCGGTCCTGGCCGCTTTCTCGGCCGCCTTCACCCGAGCTACGAGTTCTTCGTGCTCCTTTCTGGCTTCATCAATGGTGCTCCGAAGCAGGAGGAGGCTCTGCTTCAGGTCGCCAGCGATGTTTCGCCTGTTCGCCAAGAACTCGATTATGGCATCGAGTTGTTCAGACAGCGCCGCCACTCTTGGCCGCGTGTCCATACACCTTTCGACGGCCTTGACTAGCAAGGGACCGTCTACCGAGATGTCTGGTGTGGACACCGACGGATTCGCCGTTTTTCCACCTCCAGACTTCGCCGCATCCGTCTCCGCCTTCTTCTGCGGAGACCGCTGGATGCCACCTCGTGCGAAGGGATTTGGTAACCCCTCCGCACCCGTCTCTTTTGTTTTTGAGTTCAACATTTTTGTTTATTGGGTCCCCCTACCAGCCGCTATCCTTATCCATAATGGAGTAGTCGCCTAAATGGTCCCAAGGTAGTCTATGCCGGAGCAGTGAGGCCATGGCTAGGGGCGGCTGCCATAGCGCCTTATGGGCAACTATGACACCCCCGACCGGCGCAAGTCAGGAAAAGACATCTGATCCTACTACTGCCGGGTTCCCACCCGGCAATGGACTCGGAACGTACTGGAAGGCCTGCCAGGTTTTACGGGACGGAGACCCCTGCACCGGTTGTAATCTCGCCGTTTCAAGCCGTTATCACACGACATTACTAAGGGAGCTCGGCGCAGGTGCCAGCCCAAAATCATGGTACGAAAACGAAATCCGACTCTTATCCTATAGTGATGCGACCAGTTGCCGTAATTGGGAACATTACTGGCATCAGTCCCAATGGCCGGTATAGTGCATTTGGGTGGTGGGAGCGGCACTACTCGCTCCGTCGGAGCTGCTTCCGGCCAGTGTGGCTTTTGCGAGAATTCAGCGGCCCAGTGCCTGAATCTCGCCACGACCTAGGCTAGCTCCCGCTGATGGTCCGGGACTGCTTGCTAGCAGTGAGCACTTCCGTGGCCTTCAGTAATCGCCAATTACCGACCCGTGGTGGCATTCAGCTCTGCCATTTGCCTTGCCTTAACAATTGCTAAACGGACTGGGCATTGATAAAAATTTGACATATGGTTGCCGTTACAATTCGCACAGCGAAAATTTTTACTCTCTTTCACAGGACATGTGTCCTTTTTGTGAGAAGAGTCTCCACAATTAAGACATTTTTGGTCCATGTTACAGAATTTGGAACCATGGCCATAACGTTGGCAAGTACGGCTTTGGGTGATATGCTTTTCACCTCCGCCATACTTCCTATAAATTTCCCACTTTACACGCACATTATACAAAGCATGTGCTTTTTCAAAAAATTTTAAGTTGTTAACCTCATTGCGGTTAAAATGAATTAAATAATTAACAAGGGAAATTCCAGTTCTCTGACTGTTTTCGCCTCGTGATTTTTGTTTCATTAGAGTTACTTGGGTAGGGGCTATGCCAAGTAATTCTGTTAAAGTAAGTTTGATCTCATCAACGGTTTGATCGTTGGTGAGACCTTTCAAGACAACCTTGAACGGCTTGGCGTTCTTGGTGTCATATGTAAAAAATTTGTACATCTTGTCAGTTAAATACTGAACAAGACGATCACGACCCTTTACTGAGTCGGCTAATAAGCGGCATTCACCTCTACGGCCAATTTGATAGGTAACTTCAACGTCAGAAACAAACGTTGAAAGTTCCTTTTTGAATATATTAAATTCAGAAGAAATAGTTACCACAATAGGTGGAACTTTCTCCTTTTTTAAAGATTTTATATTTTGTATAGTTTCATTATTAATAACTTCCATTTCACCAGCTTCTTGCTCAGGCAAAATATCAAAAGGATTGTCACTACAGACACTCGATGTGTCAGAAAGAGATGCCTCTCTTTTCCTCCCTGCAGCGATGCGAGGTTTCTTTTTCCGTCCAGCCATTTCAGGTGATACGAAAAAAGTTAAAACAAATGTTAAATTCAAAAGTAGGTAGTCTTGAGAAAGACTGATGGGAAATAACTTTCAGGTAATCCTTAAAAGACACACTGACAAAACACAAACTTTGAAGCTATAGGCAGTCAAAGACCAGTCAACAAGCAACCGAAAAAACGTCTGATCTGTAGGACAGTTCAAGACGCGCAAATATAAAACTTGATTTTGATAGATTCAAGATCACCTTTTTGTCTGGTCATTGGAGCAAATAAAGAATAGATGTTTGTTGCATGTTCAAACTATTGGACCGAACCGTCTCAACGATGCACTGTAAAATCAATGTAGGATGGAATAGCGAAAAACGAATGCGAAAGCGTGGGCTAGGATCTGCAGCAGAGTTTTGTTCGAAGTTGCATATCTGTTGGTGTCTCACAGAGCCCATCAAACATCAAAGAAAAATTTATTTTTACCATAATTTTTAGATAAAACCCTTCAAAACACAAATAAAAAAATTTTTGATCGAAAACTGAAATTTTCACAGCGAAGCGGAATTTATGACGAAAATATACCTACATGAAAAGAGATCGTTGATATCTTATCGGAAGGCTGAGATATTGGCATTTTTATATGGAATGGAAAACTATGCATTTTTACAAATATGTCAAATAACTGTTTTATTTTGGGAGATGAAAAATAACAATGTTCAGAAAATTTTTGGATGGCTGATAACTGAGTCGAAGTTTCGAAAATTCGGGAAAATCTGCAAAAAAAGTTAGAACGAAAATTGTGATTTTTAGTGCCTTCCAATAGAAAACTTTATGTTGCTCGTAATATGTAAGAAATAGAAACATTATGTCTTCGGCAAAGTTTCTTGTTTTGAGATAACCTAAAACTTTGTCGAAGGTAACTTGCGTCTATCTTAATCTGATTAAAAAGTAGATTTTTTATCTCACTCATTGGTGAATTGATCACCCATATTTCTACATTAAAATATGCATTTTTGAATATCCTGAAACTTCTAGAACATACCTTATGGCTATAATTAACTTTTGAACCACTATTCAATTTATCGCACAAAAACGGCAGAATAGGGAACGGGGTGAAATATATCAATTTTTATAATAATTTCCAATTAACTAGCTTCATGTACATTTTTCCCGAAATAGTATAATCTTCGAACAAGTACTGGTATGTGCTCCAGTAAACCTCTATGGCTATTGGTGAAATTTCCATCGTCTTCTACCATAGTTTAACATAATGTAGTGCATTATTAGATCATTATTGAGCTCTCTAGAAAGGCAAATGCAAAAAAGTAGGTTTTCCCATATAAATTTTCATACAAATTTGAAATGCAATGCGCCAAGCGGAGACAGAACCAATCGACTTCCGTTGAGTTTAGGGTTGTTTGGGGCCCCAAAAGGAACCAAAAAATCTTGGTTCTGGGAAATTGATAACTTTTCCCCACCCTAATATATAACCCTTGATATTGTGAGTTCTGATTTTTTGTTGCCTTTGATCGGAGAAGTTTGAAACAAGTTTTCATCACCGGTGCATACTACAACAATAGCCTACATTTTTTTTTAAATTCAATGGAATAATTCTAAGCGAATATTGTATTGGTTTCAGTTGATTCCACTTAAATGCTTAAATCTTTAAATCCACCACCATCCAGAGCCATTGCGAACATTAATGTGTGGCGAAGAAGTGGAATCTAAAAGTTTTGTCTTAAGCATCCAAAAATATAGCTGTTGCTTCCAGATGACGCCGTTTGGAGCAACTAATATCGTAAGCGGGAATTTCATGCCAACGTTTAAGGTAATTCAAAAACTTTTGAACTTTATAGTCTCTTTTCCCTTCGTAAGAATTTGAAAACTATATCACCCAAGAAAGAAAATATATATCAAACGTCGTCGGCAGTGTTTTTTTTCGTGAGGTTTTAACTGCATTCTAAGGCAAAAGTCTACCGAAGAAAGGCTCTGTCGACGACGTTCGACACCCAATATATTTCAAAATACAATGAATGTACCGTTAGTTACACACTTAGTTTCCATAGTCTTCAAACGAGTCTTGAACAAACAAAAAGTAAAGTACAGTAACTTGAACGCCCAATTGAGAGGAAAATGCTAATCGAATATTTTCAAATACTACTACTTTATAGGGTCAAGGCCAAATTTACCACCGAACAGGCGAATGTCATTGAAGCGACAATTCTGACAGGAAACTACGAAGGATAAGTCTTATTGATCCCGCGTATCCCGACTACTCCTAACGACTTCAATTTTGAACGTCTGCAATTTCCCGTGCGTCTCGCATTCGCGATGACTTTTAATAAAGTCCTATGACAGACACTGAAAATTTGTGGCATAAACGTCGAGTGTTCTTGCTTCTCACATAAACAGCTCTAAGTCACTTGTGCATGTGACCCTAACCCCGACACTGTGGAATATATAGAATTTAGAGGCTGGGACCGCCTTGACCACTTTCACATGTTTCGAATATCCCGAATTTTAAATTTAATTATTTAGAATTTTAAAGCTTTTTAGTAAATCTGTTCCAGTATGAATGGCCAGGTTATTACTATATTTGCATTAAGCCAAGCTTTTGAATATTTGAATAGATAACGTGATAATTTCCTTGAGAATATTTAAAAGAATGACTGTTTATTTTCAGAAATGCATTGAAATTATTTGATTTTGGTTGAAAGGTGCCTCATAATGTTCAATGAAATAAAAACTAAGAATATTACGAGCGCTGGATTAAAAAAAAATGTAAACAAATCAGATTAAGTTCTGATATCATATCTTGAGTATGTTTTTAGCAGCAGTTAGATATTTCAGCTTTTGCAATACAACAATCAATTAAACTCATGGCGGCGGTACGAAATTTGCCGGGTCAGCCAGTGGAATATAAAAATTTAAAATCGTTGAAATACAATAGCTACCATAGATTCTACATACTATATTTATTTCTCATCGTTCCAGCAGATCTGAAATCATCAAAGGTTAACATCGTTACCCCTCACCCCTCCTCGTCCTTGCGACGCCACTGAGATAAAGAAGGTCTAACATAATACAGTAACGTCGCAAAAATACATCTCAGACTCAAAAACATCTGTATATAAGTTTGCACGGTTATCGGGGAGAAAGTTTCTACGGTCATAAACCACCAATTAACCCCCCCTTGCCTGCGCTTATGAGATAGAGCAAAACCAACATTTTAGGGTTACTCCCCGTACTGGAAAACCCCTGTGTAAAAATTTTCACGACAATCGGTTCAGTAGTTTTTGAGTCTATAGGGAACAGACAGACATTCGTATTTATAGATATAGAGAAGGCGCATTTTTAGATATAGATTTTAACTGACAAAGCACGCATGCTCATTAAAAGTAGTTTCATTGTTTTTCGTGTTAACTTATTTACGCCGCGTGTGAAATGAAGCGTGGAGCCATAAACTGTGCTCAAGGCGATAGCCGCTTTCTTTGGCGTTGCCACGGCACCTGCAACCGAACATTTCATGCTGCGTGCATAAGTGCCCAGAGGAATCACGAGGAGACGATACGCATCCTAATTCTACCACTGTGCCACGATTGCCAGGAACCGTTCGTAGCCGAGCTGAACCTGAAGGCCTTGACAGCGCAACTCAGAAATAGAACAGAACATATTGGAAAATCAATGGAAGCGAACCACAAATCTTCTTCTTCTATACCTATAAAAATGCAGTCCGGTCTGTCTGTCTGATCCATATAGGCCCGGAAACTACCGAACCGATCGATGTAAAAATTTGCATGTAAGGGTTTTTGGGGCTGAGAAAGGTTCCTATGATGGTTTGGGACCCCTCCCACTTCCCTGGAAGGAGGGGGGGGGTTTCCATACAAATGAAACATACATTTCTGCACAATTCAAGAACTAATCAAGCAAATGGAACCGAATTTGGCATGTGGATGTTTTTAGGGGAAACAAGTATGTACACATTAGAGCAAGCCCACCAGTGGCTGAATTGAAGTTTCTAAAGCTAGTTTGGTAACTTCCACCATAACGCGGCAACCGCACCGGGCGTTGCTATGTTGGTTTGGGAAATAGTAATCCTCACCTCGGGTAGTAATTAGCGGTAGCGAGTTATTAAATTTGGCAACGCGAAAGCAACGTGCCGCATCGTTGCTATTTAATGAACAATGTCAAACTGTTGTTTGTTTTGTAGTGCTCGATAGTAAATGTTCGTAACAATATTATGAAAATAATGAGTGTTTCGAACATAATTGGTCGGCCCCGAAAGACGAAGCGTTTTGCCTTGGTTAAACACGTCGCAGGACGCAAGTAACGACGTAAACCAGTGAGCATCTTCATTTTAATTTCGATTGAGCTGAAATTCGCACAGTGTTTTTTTCGGGCGGGTAAACATTTATATTTTTTTTTGAAATTCGAGATGACCATTTTGGTAGGCACTCCAATCTACACGAAGATAAAGCTCAAGTCCTCACAAGATTGGTCAACCATGTCATTAATTCAATAAACCTGGAAGGTTTGAGCGAATTGCTCGGGAGTATTACCGACTATTGCTGCTGACTCTTGAAGGCATGTTAGTCCCAATTTTCCCCTTGCTTCAGGTTATTGAATAAAAAACCATTTTTCGCATCTACAGCTGCTTTAATCTTCGAAAACAACGTAAGACGAATTCGAAAGTGGCGTCGGAATTGGTCATCGGTGTAACGGCCCCCACGCGTCCCGTAGATGCCTACAGGGTTCCGTCACATTTGGTGACATACTAAGAACCCCGAAAAGAGGCCGGTTTCCTACCGCATTCTTTTCAACGTTGGCACAGCCTTCAGCTGTGCGCGAAAGCAGGTCAGAGCTTGCTTACTGTTGAAGCTAAGTCTTCCGCTTGGCTTGGGTGACGAAAACCGCCACCCGTAAGCAAATTATATTAAAACAAAGCAAAGTCCGAGGTTGGATACTTGGGTCGGTAACTCATCGACGCGCGAGAAGTGAGTTACCGAAAATGTTTGTAAACAAGTAGAGTGACGAGCGCACGGCACCCCACTCTCAGTAGAATTGAAATTAAGTGTTCTAAAATAGAGACAGGCCGAGAAAAGGCCATTAGGATACTAAGAATAGGTAGTGATTTCGCGAGAGGAAATTGTCTCTCGCGAAATACACTCTAGGGTTAGCCATAAGTTCTCATGTAAACCACAAATCAATCGTTAAGTAAATGAGATTCCGCACGGTCGTGTGACCGTGCGTACAGGAATTCGTGGTTCGGTGTAGATTTCCTTGCACAAAGTATCACAATTCTTGGTAGGGTAACCCGGGGTTGCCCTACGATCGGTATAGACCGGTGTTTCCGAAAAAAAAACATTGTTAAAACGCTGGATGGCAACTTCCTCAGCATAGCGGTCAATATTTTACCGTTTTCCAGGCTGAGAGCCACCCCGAATCTTTCCAAAAATCCTTTTCATACTCGCGTATAAAAACATTTGTTCCGCGAAATCATTTTCTTCTTCACTAGAATCAACCAAATACTCGAGAGTAGTACACAATACAATTAATGACAGTTCGCCAATTTTAAGTATAATAGTTATTGAAGGTAACGTTGCGGAACGTGCCACGATCTAACGCAATTACTCTAATTAAACATTCAAGGATAAAAAATCCATGCACGCACAAACGAAGAAACCTGCAACAGAATTGTGTTATCGATAATTTGGAAAACGGAAACAACGTTGAAACAGAGTTGCTTGACATTAAGAGGACATTTTATGAAGCAGAAAGAACGCAGATCATTCCGGAAACAATTTACGGACAGATAAATTGGTTAGGCGTCGTACACAAATTACGTAACGCTAAAAATCAGACTCCCTACCCTCTATGTAACGATAGGTAACGTTCGATATGACTCCCCCCTAAAATTACGTAACGCTGACCCCCTACGAATTTTTAAATTTCGAGCTAACATCACAGTTACGTAACAGTCTCTACCACCAACCCTCCCCCCCACGAAACAATAGGTAACGCAGTCTCAACCCACCTCCCCCCCCCTTCATGCGTTACGTTTTTTGTGTACGACGCCTTATTACTAAATGCGCAAAATTTTTGGGAAATACGACACACACAAACATTTTGCTAACGCTAGCTAGTGACGGGTTTTAGGAATTGGCAACTGCCGGCGGTAAAAAGAAATAGATGAATTGGTAATCCCCAATAGCAACGACCGGTGCGAACATCGGTTTCTATCCAAAATAGCAACGGCCAGCGTTGTGAAAATAGCAACTTAAATGGCAACTCACCGGTGCGCTTGCTCTTAGTTTGACATCCCTCCCAATCCTTGAAGGGAGGGGTGCCATACAAATGAACACACAAATTTCTGCACATCTCAAGAACTAACCAACTAAATGGAACCAAATTTGGCAGGTTGATCTTTTAAGGGGTGAAAAATATGACTAAATTGTTTCGACACCCCTCCCTTTTCTATAAGGGAGGGGTCCCATAAAAATAAAAAATAAACAAATTTCGCACAGCTCGAAAACCAATCAAGCAAATAAAACCAAATTTGGCATGTGAATATTTTCAGGGGTATCAATTATGTCCGTTATGGTTCGATACCCCATCCTCTTCTGGAAGAGAGGGGTTCCACACAAATGAAACACAGATTTCTTCGCATCTCAAAAACTATCAAAGCAAATGGAACCAAATTTGGCATGTGGATGTTTTTGGGAGTAACCAAATGTCCATATTGGTTCGGCACCCCTCCCTGTTCTAGGAGGGAGGGGTTCCATACAAATGAAATACAAATTTCTTTACATCTCGAGTATTTACCAAGTAAATGAAACCTAATTTGGAATGTGGATGTTTTTAGGGGTAAACAATATGCCCATTAGACTGGGACACGGTTATATAGGAAAAAGGCGATGGTGTTATGTTTTCGCTCCCATGCACTTTCCGTGTCCCTTATGGGTCCTATAACAACTGTGTAACTTTTCAGATCAATCGGTGAAACGCCCGATTTGCGCCCGATTTTTAAAGCTCCCATACGATTTTATATGGGAAAAACCACTTTTTCAAAACTTTTTCTATAGAGATGTCCAGTTGGCTCCTAAAAATATATCAATACATGATATTTATAGGAAATTTTCCTGGAAAAAACTCTTCTGCAGACCGCAAGGCGCCACCTTGCTTGTGAAAAAAGATATTCACCCCAGACTGATTGAATATCTGACGAACGGCTTCACATTGAATTTTACTAGCGATAATGCTGCAGCATGCTGCTGTTGCAAATTCAACTATGTGATAAGAAATGATATCGCTTAAATTTATCTTGGAGGCTTCCCCGAAGATACTATGAGCAAAAATTACACTTTATAAATTTATAAAGTCCACGCGAAATTATTTCTCATACTTAAGCAAGTTTGCAATAGCAGCATGCTGTAGCAGTGTTGCTGGAAAATCTCAATGGTGAGCCGTCCGTCAGACATTTAATCAGTTTGGGGTGAATAGCTGTTTCTAAAGCATCGTAACGCCTTACGGTCTTCAGAAGAGTTTTTCCCATGAAAATTTTGTATCATGTACTTACTTCGCTTTACTTTGTTGGCTAACGGACCGTTAACCGGTCTAGGGCCGAACGAATTAGAGATGTCCAGCTTCTTCTGTCTTGGGCAGCTACTCTCCAGTCTCCTCGTATACCAGATCGTGCAGATCGTGCATCTTCTTCCACCGCGCACATCCACCGTGTGCGAGGCCTGCCACGGAGTCGACGGCTTCTTCCTGGTTCTCTACTGAAGATAGTTTTGGCGGCTCTCCCGCCAAGTTTGCAAGCTATGGGACCTTAGCTGGTTACGCAGTCCGTAGAAAGTCCTATTCGCACCTGCAACTCGTCGTTTCACTTCACGGCTCATATCGTTGTCACATGTCACAAGCGTACCAAGATAAACGAATTCGTCAACCACTTCAAATCGTTCCCCATCTATCTCCACCTCAGCACCAACACCACGGGGACTCCCACGCTCTCTGCCAGCTACCATGTACCTCGTTTTGGCAGACTGAATGAGACGTCCCAATCTCGCTGCTTCCCTCTTAAAAGGTACGAAGGCCTCCTCCACGGCCTTACGGTTGATACCGATGATATCGATGTCGTCCGCAAAGCCAAGAAGCATGTGATATTTCGTGATGATCGTACCGTTTCTTTCCACATTTGCTTTTCGTACTGAACCCTCAAGAGCGATGTTAAACAGTAAGTTGGAGAGCGCATCTCCCTGCTTCAGCCCATCCAACGTTACGAACGCGGCTCATGTCTCGCCAGCTATCGGCACGCACGATAATGATCTCTCCAGTGTCATACGACTCAGCTTAATTAGTTTCGTAGGGAAACCGTATTCCAGCATGATCTGCCACAGCTCGTTTCTTTTCACTGAGTCGTATGCCGCCCTGAAGTCCACATACAGATGGTGAGTCGGTAAGTTGTACTCCCGGAACTTATCGAGGATCTGTCGCAGGGTGAAAATTTGATCCATTGTGGTACGCCCCTGTCGAAAACTAGCCTGGTATTCGCCAACAAAGGATTCCGTTAACGGTCTCAATCTGAAGAACAGGATACGGGAGAACAGGATACGGGCAAACCGAGCAGTGGTTGCCATCTCAACACCCCTGCTCAACCACAGCAAGGTCCAATTCCTAGCGCCGATCTTTGCTTCTGGAACGCAGCCGATGATAGACCCTTCGTCATTATGTCCGCCTGCTGGTTGGACGAGCAAACAAACTCCAACGCAATAATTTTTTTTGCTGGGTCAGCTCTCTCAAAAGCAATATTTACTATCCACATGTTTTAGACGTCCATGATATCTTGTATCCTCAGCTATTCTGATTGTAGACTGATTATCTTCTGAGATTGTGATCGGCCCTTCAGGTTGATGTCCAAGATCTAAAAGAACCCGTTTCATCCACAACGTGTGGCACGCAGCTGTCACCAACGCCGCAAGCTCCGTTTCAGTGGATGACAAGGACACCGTATGCTGTTTTTTTGTTGTCCAGCTGACTGTGCACCCATAAACTTTAAAAACACCACCCGTAACTGATCGCCGGTCGACGACATCATTTGCCCAGTCAGAATCCGAGTATACATGCAACAACTGAACTTTCGGCTCCATTTTGTATACTATTCCGAAATCTATCGTTCCCTTTACATACCGAAGAACCCGTTTCAGATGTACCCAATGTTCTTCATTCGGGCATGCCTGAAACTGACTATAGTAGTTCATTGCAGCAGACAAATCAGGCCTAACAGTGAGCGAAGCGTAAATTAAACAGCCCACCAGCTCTCGGTAGGGTTTCTTCGTTCTCCGCTCCTCAACTCCCTTTTTTAATCTTAATCGACTCTCCATAGGGGTGGAAATGGCCTTGAATTCCATCATCTCGAACCGTCTGAGTAAGCTCTCAAGATATCCTCTTTGATTGATCATCATTACGCCAGCTTCGATATCCCGCTTGATGCTCATCCCAAGGAACTGTTTTACTTCCCCGGCATCTGTCATGTCAAACTCTTCACTAAGTTTTCGTTTATATATGTTAACAACCTGTAATGACGCTCCAACAATCAAGATATCGTATACATAGACTATCACGATGATTCGGTGCTCTCCTTCACCGCTAATATACAGACACTGATCATTGACGCTTTGTTTCAATCTCAGCTTCTCAGTAAACTAATGGAACCTCTGATTCCATGCACGGGACGCTTGCTTTAGCCCGTAAATCGAACGATTCAAACGGCAGACTAAATTTTTCCCGTGCTCGAAACCATCCGGCTGAGTCATGTAGATTTCTTCACTGAGCATTCCGTTTAAAAATGCGGTACGAACATCCATTTGATGAACGTGTAAATGATCACGATTAGCCAATGCCAAAACTATGCGAAAGGTATCTAACTTCGCCACCGGAGAATAAGTATCAGTATAATCAAAACCTTGTCTCTGGCTTAAGCCTCTTGCTACTAACCTCGCCTTATATCGATCAGGAACCTCGCCATTACCGTGTTTAATGCGAAATACTCATTTGCATGACACAGCCTTCCTACCTGGAGGAAGCTTCGTTAAAGTCCATGTATTATTTCGCCGTAATGAATCCATTTCATCCTCAATGGCAATTTTCCATTTGTCCCAATCATCACGCCGTTCCAACGCATCAATGGAACCCGGAATGTTGTCGACATAACTCATTGCGTTTAATGCAAATCCAGCGTATTCAACCTCGAAATCTCTATGCCAGGCCGGTGGAACACGATTTCGCTGCGGTCTCACTCTTATTCCTTCTTCCTCGGGCGCATTGGTCTCCCCGGGAGATTCTCCCGTTTCGTTAGAATGAGTACTTTACTAAAGTACGTCGTCGTCTGCAGACGATGACGTATCATTCACATAATCAGGAGGTTCTTCCTCACATACCGGAACAGGAATAGATAAAATTTTGACATAATCATCCACATTAACGAGTTTTGATTGCTCTTCTTCTTGCATTTCTGTTTCTAAGAAAAACACATCTCGAGCGATTACGATACGACGTATTGTTGGATTTCAGATTCTATAGCCGTTTGGAGAATAACCAATGAAAATTTCTCGCCACGATTTAGAGTCCATCTTCTTTCTTAGTTGCGACGGTACGTGCACAAATGCGGGACATCCGAACACTCTTAATTTTGAAACATCTGGTTTCTTAGATTCCCACAATTCATAAGGTGTCTTTGCCAAAGGCACAGCACTGGTCGGGCTCCTGTTCAACAAAAGAGCAGCCGTCTGTACGGCCTGACCCCAAAACACCTTATCAACATCTGAATCCAATAGCATCGCTCTTGCTTTTTCAACAAGTGTGCGGTTCATCCGCTCGCTAACGCCATTTTGCTCTGGCGTATATGGCACTGTCAGCTCCAGTTGTATGCCTTTATTCGCGCAGAATCTCTTAAAATGTTTCCCGGTGTACTCACCTCCGTTGTCACATCTCAACCGAGAAATTTTTAGGTTGAACTTAGCCGTTACGATCGCTTCATACTGCTCAAAACAGCTCAACACTTCACTCTTCGATTCTATCAGGAATACCATTGTAAAATGCGTCCAATCATCGATGAAGGTTACGAAAAACTTCGAGCCGAACAGTCCTGTGGGTGTAACGGGATCACACACATCTGAGTGTATCAACTCGAGCACTCGCGACGAACGTCTTTTTTCACTCGGCGTAAACGGCTTACGTGTTAACTTTCCGGCAATACACAGTTCACATGTAGTCGTCACATTCTGTGTCTTGTCAGCGGTAATTTTCAATCCTGATACCATGTCTTTTCGCACAAGCAATTCTAAACTCTTCCCGGATATGTGGCCGAAACGACGATGTTGCAATTCAACATTCTTTTGGACACTACCGCATGACAGTAACGACTTCTTTTTCACACTTCTACCGATTGGTTGGAAATTCAATTCATATAGCGAATCTCGACGTGTTCCACTGGCTACAATCTTGGAATTACTATAAATCAACGCCTTTACATGCTCAAATACGACGCGCATGCCAGCTTTTTCAACTCGAAACACCGAAAATAAATTGTATCGTAATTCCGGTATGAACAGCACATTTTCTACAGTACACTCGATGCTCCTGCCATCAACAATTGAAAACACCTTCACTGTGCCACTGTGCTTAGCAATAATTGATTCTCCGTTCTTGGCAACGGCAATCTCGATCGGCTTTTCTAGTCGATGAAGCTCCACGAAAAGTTCTTCATCACGAACCAGGTGATCAGATTCTCCAGAATCGATTAACCATTTCGTACAACGTGCCTGCTGCGACGCACAGCCACTAACACTCACGAAACATACACCACTCCGTCCAATCGAATCAGCAACATTTGCTCTCGAACTACGATATCCCTTTTGATCGTATTGTTTCTTTTTCCCTGGGCAGCTGGCCAATTTATGACCTTCTTTCTTGCACCGAAAACACCGGATTTTCTTCGGTTGCTTCACTCCGGAAAAAGCGGCAGTCTCACTGTTCGATAAAATCTTCTCTGGATCAACACACTTTTGTTTCGTTTCTTCGTCGAGCAATCGACATTTGACAAATTCCATTGTCAAATTTTCCTCTGGCATCGTCTCAATAGCGGTGACAACTGTAGAATACGACGGACCAAGAGTCAGTAACAAATGACATACTGTACTCAGCTCTTCCATTTGTGAACCGGTTCCACGATATTCACGCAGCAATTTATCGAAACGTAGAAAGTGTTCGTGCAGTTGTCCGCTTTCGAAACGCATGTTCAACATTTTTCGCAACAAATGCATCCGGCTGGCGATGCTCTTTCTTTCGAAAATGCGTTTTAATGCATCCCATACTTGCTTCGGTGTAGCTTTATCTTGGACATATTCCAGCTGAGAGTCGTGAATTCGCGAAATCAGAAATGACTTGCATTTTCGCTCCTTTTTAATCCGTTTTTCGCACTTCTTTTTCCTCTCCTGACGCTGTGGAACAGTTTCGCCTTCATGCTCTAAAAGCTCGACTAAATCACCAATTTCCGACTGGACACATTCCCACAGCTCGTGCTCTTTCAAAAGCACCTGTATACGGAATTTCCACGCGGCGTAATTTGTTCCATCGAATAAAGCAACAAGAAAACGATCACTTTTCACTTCTTCCATTGCCGCGACAACTGTACTATTTTACGCATCAAAACGTCCTGGGCCCATAACCTAATGAGATTTCGGATCGCCAGGAGAAGAAAAACGAACTATCTTTAATTTAGGTTAATAGTTAAAGAAAACACGTTGTATTCCAGTTTAGGTACACGTTTCGAATGAAAAAGAAAAAGGAAATATCAGAGAGGTGACGTTTGTACTCTACGCAGTGTCGTACATCAGAAGGAGCAAACCGAGCAGTGGTTGCCATCTCAACATTCCAACCAGCCGTTCGGCATTTGTTCATCCACCCAGATCCTTATTATTATCTGATGGATCGCATAGTACAGCCGCTCGCTTCCCGCTTTTAGAAGTTCGGCCGGGATACCGTCCTTCCCAGCGGCCTTACCGTTTTTCAGCTCACTAATCGCCTTTTTCACCTCCTCCTGTGTTGGTGGCTCCACAGCTTATTCGTCACTCATAATCGTCATCCTGTTCCTGCTCTGCTAATCCGGCTCCTCACCGTTCAATAGCGCTTTAAATGCTCCTTCCACCTGGCTGCAACCGTCGGTTTATCAGTAAGCAGGCTGCCGTCCTTGTCATTACACATGACCGGCACAGGGAAATTTCTGCTTCTGACTCTGTTGACAGTTCTATAGAATCTCCGCACGTCGTTTTGAGCATAACTGTCCTCTGCGCTGGCGAGCACCTGCTCCTCGTACTCGCGCTTCTTCCGACGGTGGGTTCTATTTTCGGCAGCTCTTGCCACCCTGTACCTCTCTCTGTTCTGACGCGTAGCCGCAGTAAGCATGCGGCTCCTGATACGGTTCTTCTCATCTGTTATTCTCTGGCACTCTGCATCAAACCAGCCATTAGGCTGTCTTCCACGCGTCGTACCTACCACCTCTCTCGCAGTCGTTTCGATGGCGCCGTGGATACTGCTCCACAGCCCATTTATGTCTTCCACTACTTCCTCCTGCTGTTCTGCGATCCGTTGATCCAGCTCTCTGGCGTTTCCTGCTGCCACGCCATCAGCTTTCAACCGCTGAATGTTGAAACGCGTCGCCCTCACTGTACAAGATTTCAGCACGTTCGACAACCGTGCGCGGATCTTACAAATGACGAGGTAATGGTCAGAGTCAATGTTTGGTCCCCGAAAGAACCTAACATCAGTTACATCCGAAAAGTGCCGACCGTCAATCAGTACGTGATCGATCTGGGAGCAGGCTTCTCCATTTGGATGCCTCCAGGTGTGTTTGGAAAATTTGATGCCTCCATGTGTGTTTGGCATCCAGGTGTGTTTGGAAAATAGGAGCTACATATGGCCATTCCTCTGGCCGCGGCAAAGTTTACCAGCCTCAGGCCGTTTTCATTGGTTGACGAGTGGAGGCTATGCCTTCCAATGACCGGATGGAAGAATTCCTCCCTCCCAATCTGTGCGTTTGCGTCTCCGATGACGATTCTTAGGTCGTGTTTTGGGCACTCGTTATAGATTCGCTCAAGCTTGTCATAGAACTCATCGTTGACTTCATCGGATTTGTCGTTTGTCGGTGCGTAGGTGTTGATTGAACTGTAGTTGAAGAATTTGCCCTTAATCCTCAACACGCATATACGGTCATCTACGGGCCACCAGCGGGTGACTCTTGTTTTCTGATTTCCCAGCACTACGAAACCGACGCCCCGTTCCGCTGCTTTGCCGCCACTGTAGTAGATGTGGTACTTGAAAGAAGTGCGTGCAATAGGGTCTACTGCACGGAATTCCCTTTCTTCGGAATTTGGCCACCGAACCTCCTGAATCGCTGCGATTTCGACTCCCTGCCGCAGTAGTTCTCGAGCAAGCAAGCCAGCCCGCGCTGGTTCATTGAGAGACCGGACGTTCCAAGTACCAAATTTCCAATCGTTTAGCTTAATCTTTTTCCGTGTTCGTAGCCCAGGTCGTTGCCGATCGATCCGTTCCGTATTTCTAAGTTCGTTGTTCGTGGTTGAAGGAAGGTTTCGGTATGCTAGCTTACCAGGGTTGCGATACCTACATCCTTATGATGGGGCTGCCATCTTAGGTGTAGCTGGCGAGGATACAGCATTCCATAATTCAGCACATGAAACACAAATTTCGCATAAATCAAGTACCAATCAACCAAATGCAACCAAATTTAGCAAGTGAATTTTTTAAGGTGTAGCCAATATGTTTATTATGCTTCAAAACCCCTCTTTCTTTTGGAAGGCAAGAGTTCCATATAAATGAAACACAAATAACTGCGCATCTCGAGAAATAAGCAAGTAAATGGAACCAAATTTGATATTTTGTGGTTTTTGAGAGCAAGAAAAATTTTCATGGTGGTTCGACACCCCTCAAATCAAAGGGGTAGCCAATATGTTTATTATGCTTCGATACCCCTCCCTCTTTTGAAAGGGAGAAGTTCCATATAAATGAAACACAAATATCTGCACATCTCGAGAAATTATCTAGTAAATGGAACCCAATTTAATATTTTGAGGTTTTTGAGAGCAAGAAAAATTTTCATGGTGGTTCGACACCCTCCAAATCAAACACAAATTCTTATAGTGGTAAACAGTTATATCAACCAGGTTTTCTGAGAAACAGTCCAAAATGATCGGGTCTATGCACAAGAGCCAAAAATGAACTCCAAAGGCCCTTTTTAAATTTAAGATAAAAATTTTTTGTTTCTATCCCGAAAATGTCTCCAAATACCATTTTTAAATCCAAGATAGCGACTGTCGGTTTCTGTAAAACAACGGAAAATGACCGAATCCCACCCAATATGGGTATTTCCGGAATCGTAATGATGCACTGAAGCCATAAATCGACCTCAGACAACATTTTGAATTATAAGATGGCGACTTCCGATGTCTGGAAAACAACAGAAAATGATCAAATTCCACCCAAAATGGGTGTGTCTTTAACCAGTATGACGCTCAGAGGCCAGAAATTGTCTCCAAATGCCATTTCGAAATCCAAGATGGCAACTTCCGGTTTCTGAAAAACGACGGAATATGACCAAATACCACCCAATATGAGTGTGTTTTCAACCAGCATGACGCTCAGAGGCCTGAAATTGTCTCCGAAGGCTATTTTGAAATCCAAGATGGCATCTTCCGGTTTTGAAAAACAGCCGAAAATAACCAAATACCATCCAAGATGAGTATTTCTTCAACCAGAATGACGCCCAGGGGCCATAAATTATCTCCAAATGCCATTTTGAAATCCAAGATGGCAATTTCCGGTTCCTGGAAAACTGCGGTAAATAACCAAGGAATGACGTTCAGAGGCCACAAATGGTCTCTGAATGCCATTTTGAAGTCCAAGATGAATCGTAATAATGCACTGAAGCCAAAAATCGACCTCAGACACAGTTTGAATTGTAAGATGGCAATTTCCGGTGTCTGGAAAACAGCCAAAAATTGCCGATTTCCATCCAATATAAGTATCTTCGGAACCAGAATGATACACAGGAGCTAAAATCGACCACAAAAGCCAAGCATTGACCCTGAACACCATATTGAACTCTCAGTTTCTGGAAAACAACGAAAATAACTGACCACCCAATGTGGGTTTTCCGGAATCAGATTGATGCAAGGAAAACAGATAAAAATGACCGAATACCACCCATTATAGATAAATTCAAAATAAAGGTGATCTACAAAAGCCAAGTCTAGCATGTTGTCATTCCGATGAAACCAATCATTTCAAACGATTTGTCTTTTGACTTTGATAATATCCTATGGCTGATTCGTCGTGCATTTGCAGACTATAAACAAATAGCAAGGAATCAATGACTTTGAAATGTAAAGTAAACACAAAAATGGGCGACACGAAGTTTTCCGGGTCAGCTAGTTGCTTATAAATTATCAATCACTCAGCAAAACGCATGTTTATCGCTCGAGGAAATAAAAAAAAACCTAATTGCAATCAAACATAGCATTTGTAGTGCCGCAAACAACAACAAAGCCAGTACATTCTCGACGCACCCATAGACGCCTCAGCAGCTGTTCAAGCATATATAGAAAAACCTAAATTAATCCACCTCGTGGCCAGACCCCGCATTTCTCATTAAAACTCTCATTTGTAAAAATAGAATTACATGAACGCTTCAATCCAATAAATATATATTCACTGTTTAGGTTCTAAAATATTGATGTTATCTATACATATAAAAATGCAGTCCGGTCTGTCAATCTGTCTGCCTGATTCATATAGGCTCGAAAACTACCGAACCGATCGATGTGAAAATTTGTATGTAGTGGTTTCCCCGTGCCGATAAAGGTTCCTATGATAGTTTGGGACCCCTCCCTCTTCTGGAAGCGAGGAGTCCTATACAAATGAAACATAAACTTCTGCACTAAAGAACAAACCAAGCAAATGAAACCGAATTTTACATGTGGATGTTTTAAGGGGTAACAAATATATCCATAATAGTTTGACGCCCCTCCCTTTTCTGGAGGGGAGGGGTTCCATAAAAATAAAACATAAATTTCTGCACATCTCAAGAACTAATCAACTAAATGGAACCAAATTTCGCAGGTGAAAAATATGTCCATAATGTTTTGACACCCCTCCTTCTCTTGAAAGGCAAGGGTGCCATACAAATGAAACACAAATTATTGCACATTTCGAGAACTAACCGAGTAAATGGAACCAAATTTAGCATGTGAATAATTTAAGGGTAACAAATATGTCCATAATGGTTTGAAATCCCTTCCTTTTCTGGAAGAGAGGGGTTCCATACAAATGAAGCCCAAATTTCTGCACATCTCGCGATCTATACAACTAAGCGACTTCAGACAACATTTTGTATTGTAAGATGGCAACTTCCGGTTTCTGGAAAACAGCCTGAAATTGACGATTCCCATTAAATATGAGTATCTCCGGAACCAGAAAGATGCACAGAAGCTAAAAATCGATCACAGACACAATCTTGAATTTTAAGATGTTGACTTCCGGTGTCTGGCAAACAGCCGGAAATGAACAACTACCACTCAATATGAGTATCTCCGGAGCCAGCATGTTGCAAGAAGCTAAAAATTGACCTCAGACACTATTATGAATTGTAGGATGGCAAATTCTGGTTTCTTAAAAACAATCAAAATTGCCAATTTCCGTCTAACATAAGTATCTCCGAATCTATTATGTTACACAGAAGCTGGAATCGACCACAGACCCCATTTTGGGTTCTAGGTTGGCGACTTCCGGTTCCTGGGAAACAGCCGAAAAAAATCGAATAACATCCAATATGGGTGTTTCTTCAACCAGAATGACGCTAAGAGGCCAGAAATTATCTTTAATACCATTTTGAAATCCAAGATGGCGACTTCTGGTTTGTGAAAAACAGTCTAAACTAACCAGATACCATCCAATCTGATTATCTCTGGAACCAGAATGATGCAATGAGCTAACAATTGACCTCAGGCACCATTTTGAATTGCTAAACGGCAATTTCTAGGAAACAGTCGAAAATGACCGAATAATACTCAATATGGATATATCCGTAATCGAGATGATGCATAGAATTCAAACATTGACTCTGGACATCATTTTGAATTTAAAGACGGGCAGTGTTAGTTTCTGGAAAACAACTAAAGTAACTAAATATCTCCCAACATGGGCATTCCCGGTGTCAGACTGATGCCAGAAAATCTGCTGAAAATGATCGAATACCGCCCAATATGTACATATTAATAATTAGGGCGATGTACAGAACCACAAAGTCGAGGATCTTGTCATTTCGATAAAATCAATCATTTCAAACGATTTGTCTTTTGACTTTGATAATATCCTATGGTCGATTTGCCGTGCATTTGCAGACTTTAAACACATTGCAAGGAATCAATGAATTTGGAACGTTCAAATATTACAATACCATATTTAAATCATGCTGAGGCCACAACATCGATCAAACCAGGTATAGTTTTAAATAGTCTTTGAATTTCTTTTCTTTCCATAACTTTTGAGCCACATATCAAATTGTTATGAAGTTTGTTATTTGTAAGTTTGAGAGATGACTTGTTTGTATGACATTGCACATACACACACACATACAGGAAATGCTCAGCTCGTCGAGCTGAGTCGAGTGATATATGCCATTCGTTCCTTTGGAGCACTTTTATACTTTCGGTTTTGCAAGTGATTGCTATACCTTTCTAGGAGAAAGGCAAAAACGTATATCTTTCTTTAAAATTGTATTTTGATGGGGTATCTACAGACATTTATTTTAGTTTTTTTTGTTTAAAAAAAAACAGCTTTTATTTTAGCAATTCCCATATAAACTGATCACATTTTGTTACGTAACTTTTGAACAAACCTTCGGATCAAAACGATTTTCTTCATAAACTAACTACACAGTACCAAAAAATGAAATTTACAACTAATACAAATGAAAGCACATAACGATTTCTAGCACATAAAGTGAAAAACATATACAATTTCACACCGTAAATAATGTAGAATACAGAATCGTTTTAAGACATGTAAATTTGTACGTTAATTGATATAAACTTAAAGCTTCGAATATAAATATGCATGCAAATTCACAATATATTCATTTACTTTGCATGTGAATATAATGCCACACGAAATATTACGTGGTTTCCAATGCTCCATTTATGTGCATTTAAAGTAATGTAAATTTTCTTTACTGTGTAGACTTTAAGTTCTTTCAAACGCGACTAAGAACAATCGAATCGGTTCAGCCGATGCTGAGAAAATCAGGATATACAGTGGTTCAGTGTCTCGATGGCCAAGGGGAGCAAGTGAAAATAACTTTAACCGACGTGATCTACCAAGACGATTCTGGGCGGAGGCTGTAAATACAGCAGCATATTTACAGAACAGGCTACCAACCGAAGCAGTAGATGTTACACCGTTCGAAATTTGATTTGGCAGGAAGCCAGATATGAAACATTTAAAGGTGTTTGGCTGTAGTGCTTACGTTTGGGTGCCATCCCAAAAACGCACGAAGTTCGAGCCAAACCGATTAAGTTAATCCTTTGTTGGATATGCAGCCGATAGCAAATCCTATAGATTGGTGAACACTGAAACAGGAGAAGTAGTCTTTAGCCGTGATGTCCGATTCTTGGAACTAAATGATGAAATCAAGAAGTTATCAGATGGGTTCATGGAGAAAGATCTGGAAGAGCACGTTTCTGGAGATGTTCCAGTTCGTTTTTCGGATATGGAAGATGTTCAGCAACAAGAAGAAAATAACCAACAAAAGGAACTAGATGATTCTGTGCAGTTTTACGAGGCTGAAGACGGTGATGATTGTGAAGAGCTAAACCCGGGAGATTCTGCAGCATTTTCTGATCCAGCACGACGTTCAACTCGATCTAATATAGGAGTTCCTCCGGAACGGTATACGGACTCCATACGTCTTGCGGTGGATTTGCCAACTGAACCAAGGACTTACGCTGAAGCTGTTTCATGTTCGGAGCATGTTAAATGGAAGACTGCAATGGAAGAAGAAATGGCGTCATATAAAGAAAATGGTACATGGGAAATCACCGATCTACCTCCAAATCGTAAGCCGATAGGATGTAAATGGGTCTTCAAGCGGAAAGAAGATGAAAACTGGCAAGTGGCCAGATACAAGGCAAGGCTTGTGGCACAAGGATTTTCCCAAAAATTCGGCACGGATTATGATCTAGTCTTCGCTCCAGTTGTCAAACAAGCATCTTTTCGGACTGTTTTGACCTTATCAAGCAGGGATCGTATGCTGGTTCGTCACATAGACATAAAAACAGCGTACTTATATGGGGAACTTCAGGAGGAGATCTATATGAAGCAACCTCCTGGCTGCAAGAATACGAACTGGGCGAATTACGTTTCTTCCTGGGAATTCAAGAGCGAAGAAACGAAGGAAAATTTGTCTTGAACCAGAAGAATTACATTAATAAAGTAATCTCACGTTTCAAAATGGCAAATGCAAAGGTATCCAAGGTCCCAATGGCAACCGGCTTTATTCAATAAAAGGAGGAGCTGCCATTACCAATCATAGTGAACGAAGACAATCTGAGTTGTATTGCTTTTACCGTTGCTGATAGGACCACCCGAAAATCAAAGCACATTGACACAAAGTATTGTTTCATTAAGGATCTCGTGGAAAATAGTATTGTATCCATTCAGTACTGCCCGACGGACTCGATGGAAGCAGACCTATTAACCAAGCTTTTGGGAGCAATCAAAATAAAGCTATTTCGAGAGGCTATTGGCATCAAACCGACCAATGTTGAGGAGGAGTGTTGAGGAGCAACATAGTCGACAGCATGGCATCATAGCAACATTGATTTTATGCATTGAAGCTACATAGCAACATAGCAACGTAGGTGCTAGGTTAGTTAGTTGTTTGGAAAAATTAATGAAGATTTTCATTACCTATTCAAACCTCAATGGTATCAGACGTATTTCTTCAATTCGTCCTAGCTTATATAACTCAAACAGATTTTACGTGTCTATTTTTCAGAGTGTGGATTTCAGGATATTCTTACGAACATTCCTAGCACCAAATTGCATCATTTGGTCAAACCGATGTTAGGATTTTTTTTTCTTCAAATGATATCATAGCATGTTTAATTCGTCTCATATCATGTAAACACGTTTTGTTTCGTAACTTTTGCATGAACCATCGGATCAAACAGATGTCCGATGATGACCTAATAGCCTTCAAACCATTCCAATTGCAGCCAAGAAAATCAAATCAATACATCCATTGCTGAGATAATCCAAATGGTTTTTTTTTCAAGATTGTTTTTGTACACTACGTATAATATCATTCAATTAGTTACCTTCAAGACACTGCAATGTACTAGGCGTTTCCAATAGTTTTGTTTTTTTTTCATCAACATATCTTTCGAAATTATCATTTAATTTTAAGTATATTTCTGAATAAAAATCTACCCTCCAAATCCTAACCAACGCATCTAGCACCAAAAGGACTCAAAACGGTCAAACCGCTGAAAAAAAAAATCGGTTAGTTTATCAGTTCCTAAATAAGCTGACCACATTTTGTTACGTCATTTCTGAATGAACCATCGGATCAAAACGATATTTTTTATCAAATAACTAGACTTTAAGTTCTTTCAAACGCGACTAAGGACAATCGAATCGGTTCAGCCGATGCTGAGAAAATCGATATACCGCGCTGGATCGAAACCCGTACAGTATCGAGATCCGTACACATTGATGTTTTTCTTCAGTTTCCAGCATTATAAAAATGGAAATTCATATGATAGTTACAGGTACATGTCCGTTGAGCTGTCGGCCTTCTTTTAAACTAAACTATGCCCCAGTAGGTCATGAAATAAAAATATTAAAAATGAAAAATCAATCGTGAATCGGTTTCAGTTATCATTTCGTTGTATCGTTAGAGAATTTACTGAGGAAACGTTCTTCAGATAAAAACGTTTTTCAAGTGGGATATAAGTGTTTTACTCTGTGAATTTTTTTTGAAATTGATGGAAAAGGTAAGTATTTGTCATTTTCGAGCTGTATATTGTCTGGTAAATAGTGTAAACTGTATTTATTCAACAAAAACTGTGCCGTACGGATTTTGATCCTTGTTAATTGCTTGAAACGAAATCCGTACAGCGTGTCTATCATGCATATATTGTTGAACTTTCTTCTTGTTTTCAGCATAAAATGGAAGAAAACGAGTATAAATATACGGCAAACAATTTTGAAGAAGCTGTGACTGAGCTGTGCAAAAGAAAATCGTACCGGGAAGCTTCGAGAGGTTCCGGCGTTCCGGTTACTACAATAAGAGGTGCCGCAACGAAACGCTACGAAAATTGCACTAAATTGCAATTTCTGCTGATATAAAAAATTAAAAAACCGTGTGAAACTTTAGAAACCAATTGATCCTCAAAATATATTTATTCGTGAATTTAAAGATAAATTATAAATGAAAGATGTTCTTTTTTGTACTTCTATTCATTACTGTATGGACTTTGATCCAGTCTATATCGCGTGTGTGCGGATTTCGATTCAAAAGTGTACGGGTTTTGATTCAGACAAAAAATTGTGTACGGATTTCGATTCAAAACATGTTCTATTTAAACATGATTTTTTCGAGTTTCAGAGTGATTTTATTCATTTTGCTTAAAAATAGTGATACAATATAAGTAGACCTATAAGTCAACATGTCAGTTTAAAGCAATATGTGATTTCTTGATTTTTTATTGACCGTCGAAGATTATCATGTGCTTAGGTGTACAGATTTCGATCCAGCACGGTAGTGGTCGTAAGAATGAAAATATTCACACATACACATACTTCCGCACACACACATACCTCATTCGATTTTCGAAACAGGATTATTTGGTACATATAGCTTCAGGTATGTATGCACTCAATGAAAAATATATGTTTGAGACAAAATTAAGTTGTTTCTTGTTCAAAACAAATTCAAATGTTGTATGTGTGGAAAACCACACCAGGGTGAACAACGTATTTTTTTTTAGGATGCGATGAAGGTTAAACTACTGAGCAAGTCTTTGAGCCTTTCGTTCATTGGATACAAGAAAACGTTCACCATCTTTTGAACTAGAATAGGCTTTGAAGGTTTTTTAAGAATATTCGGTAGGTTCCAAAAGGGTTTTGAATATGGTTTCAATTTTTCGACTTTAGTCTCAAAATTTTTAATTTCTCAGATGAGTAAATCTATGTTTAATCTCTTTCTGTAAATCTTTATAAATAGTTTTAAAAATAGAACGTTGATATTAAAGTCTACGGACATTTTCAAAACGAATTAGAAGATAAAGATTTTCGTCTATTATTGGTGAATCAAACTTCACTTGAGCCTTTGGAACAGGATAATCCTTGGCATCAATAATTGCACACAGCGGAACCAATATTCACTTCGTTTTGCAAATCAAGCTCATTATTGAAATTTCTCTCAATATGAGTTTCGTATGAAAAAAAAAAAATACAGCGTCACGTTTTGTTTAGTGTTTCATATTTGAATATTTCACAATAAAATTACGTAAATGTAGTCAATTGCGAGAAACAATGGAGCGGGAGGCAGATATTCAACACAATCAATTTGTTGGTGAGTAAAATGTTAAAAACATATATTTTATCAATAAAAAATCGTTATTTAGCTCTTTTTATTTATTTTTTTTAGGGGGATTTGTTAGTAGCTTAAGTATTTATGATAAATATTAGTAAATAATGAACATGTGTGTCCATTCACAAATGGTGACTTCTCAACACTGTTAGTAATTTGTGATTTTAATTGTTAGGATTTGTTTGCTTTCGCAATTAGGACTTATCATTCGTAGGGATTTAAACCTACTTGTCAAGAAACTTAAACTAACTTAAATGCTAACTTATTGGATATAAAGAGAGTCGAAAATTGTTAATAATTTTATTTGACATAGCTTCTAATGGTTCAACACCAGTAAGTCTATGTAATTCGAGTGCACCAAACCAAGGAGGACGCTTCAAAATCATTTTCAGAATTTTATACTGAATCCTTTGGAGCGTTTTCTTCCTTGTTGAACAGCAACTTGACCAGATCGGTACAGCATAAAGCATTGCTGGTCTAAAAATTTGTTTGTAAATCAAAAGTTTGTTCTTTAAGCAAAGTTTAGAATTCCTGGTAATGAGAGGATATAAACATTTCGTATATTTGATGCACTTGGCTTGTATGTGCTCTTTGAAAATAAATTTTTTATCGTGAATTAGTCCCAAGTACTTTGTCAGACCAACTTAAAATAACCCCATTCATCTTGACAACGCGATTATTGTTTGGCTTGAGGAAAGAAGCCCTAGTCTTATGAGGAAAAATTATTATTTGAGTTTTAGAAGCATTGGGAGATTTTCTTTTTTTACAAGTAGAAAAAAAATATCTAAACTTTCCTGCAATCGACTGCATATGCCATGAAGGCTTTTTTCTTTTACGGAAATGCTTGTGTCATCGCAGAACAATGACTTTGTGCATCCTGGAGGCAAATCAGGAAGATCTGAAGTGAATATGTTGTACAGGACTGGGCCCAAGACAGAACCTTGAGGCACACCTGCTCTGACAGGAAATCTATCAGATTTTGAATTCTGATAGACAACCTGCAGAGCTCGATCAGTAAGATAATTTTTCAAAATTTTGATTAAGAAAATTGGAAAATTAAATGTTTGCAATTTCGCAATTAAACCTTTATGCCAAACACTGTCGAATGCTTTTTCTATGTCTAAAAGAGCAGCTCCAGTGGAATAACCTTCAGATTTGTTAGCTCGTATCATATTAGTAACTGTGAGCAATTGATGAGTAGTGGAATGCCCATGGCGAAATCCAAAGTGTTCATTCGCAAAAATTGAATTTTCGTTGATGTGTGACATCATTTTGTTAAGAATTCTTCTCTCAAACAGTTTACTTATTGAAGAAAGCAAACTGATTGGTCGATAACTTGAAATTTCAGCTGGATTCTTATCCGGCTTTTTATAATTTTTGCATTTTTCATATATTGGGAAAATATGCAATTCTAAAGCAGCAATTGAAAATTTTCACTAAAAATTCCATTGTGCTCTCAGGGAGATGTTTGATTAATACATTAAAGATTCCATTCCAGGTACTTTCATATTTTTGAAATTTTTAATATTTGATTTAATCTCATTAAAATTAGTTTCAATTATTTCTGCAGGTAAAAAATTCTGGGAAGAAATTAAATCAAATTGACGTGTGACTTCATTTTCAATTGGATTCACAAAATTCAAATTTGAGTTATGAACACTCGCAAACTGCTGAGCAAGTCTTTGAACCTTGTGTTCATTGGATACAAGAAAACGTTCACCATCTCTTAAAACTGGAATAGGCTTCGAAGGTTTCTTAAGAATCTCCGACAGCTTCCAAAAGGGTTTTGAATATGGTCTCAATTTTTCAACTTTAGTCTCAAAATTTTGATTTCTCAGAAGAGTAAATCTATGTTTAATCTCTTTCTGTAAATCTTTATAAATAGTTTTTAAAACAGGGTCACGAGAACGCTGATATTGACGTCTGCGGACATTTTTCAAACGAATTAGAAGTTGAAGATTTTCGTCAATTATTGGTGAATCAAATTTCACTTGAGCCTTTGGAACAGAATGATTCCTGCCATCAACAATTGCACATTTCAATGCTTCCAAAGCGGAATCAATATTCACTTCGTTTTGCAAATAAAGCTCATTATTGAAATTATTCTCAATATGAGTTTTGTATCTTTCCCAATTAGCCTTGTTATAATTAAAAACAGAGCTCATAGGGCTTAAAACTGATTCATGTGATAAAGAAAAAGTTATTGGAAGATGGTCAGAATCAAAGTCAGCATGTGTGATCAGATCACTACATACATGACTTTGATCTGTTAGCACCAAATCAATTGTTGATGGGTTTCTTACAGAAGAAAAGCATGTAGGACTATTCGGAGACAAAATAGAATAGTATCCTGAAGAACAATCATTGAATAATATGTTGCCATTGGAATTACTTTGAGAATTATTCCATGACCGATGTTTAGCGGTAAAATCGCCGATTATAAAAAATTTCGAACGATTTCTGGTGAGTTTTTGCAAAGCACCTTTAAAACAATTTTGTGCTCGCGTGTGCATTGGAATGGTAAATATGCTGCGGCAATAAATAAAATCCCAAGTTCAGTTTGAACTTCAATTCCCAAAGTTTCAATAACTTTCGTCTCAAGATGGGGAAGAGCACGATGTTTGATTCGGCGATGAATAACAATTGCAACTCCACCGCCGGAACCCTGAATCCTATCATATCTATGAACCACGTAGTTGGGATCATATTTTAACTTAATGTTAGGTTTCAAAAATGTTTCAGTAATAATTGCAACATGCATATTATTTACTGTTAAAAAATTAAAAAGCTCATTCTCATTGGCCTTCAATGAGCGAGCATTCCAATTTAAAATTTTGATTGGTTTATTTAAAATCATTGCTAAATTTTAAATTAGAAACCATTTTAATTGTAAAATTTGTACCTATTTGGATGGCTTCAAACATTGATTTTGCCTGCAACATGGCGTTCATAAGATCGAACATTGCCTGTTGCAGAAAAGAAAGTTTACCTGCCGTAATAGGCCCCAGGCTGTTGACATTAGAAAAAATATTTTCGGTAGCAATATTAGCTGGGGTAATAGGAGTACAATTATTTTCTGCGTGTTTTGCTTACCCATATTAGCGGTCATTTTCGAACTACCAACATTAGGCGGTAGAATGTTCGAATTACCTGTAACCTGTGCATATGTCAAACGAGTATGCAAAGGTGTAGAAGAAGTGAGCGGTACTTGTACGCTTGGAGAATTTTGTTTGGAAGTTTGATTTGATTGGGAAATTGAATTTTGTTTACCTTGCCTTGCCTTAACAATTGCTAAACGGACTGGGAATTGATAAAAATTTGACATATGGTTGCCGTTACAATTCGCACAGCGAAAATTTTTACTATCTTTCACAGGACATGTGTCCTTTTTGTGAGAAGAGTCTCCACAAATAAGACATTTTTGGTCCATGTTACAGAATTTTGAACCATGGCCATAACGTTGGCAAGTACGGCATTGGGTGACATGCTTTTCACCTCCGCCAAACTTTCGATACAATTCCCATTTTACTCGCACATTATAAATAGCATGTGCTTTGTCATAAAATTTCAAATTTGTAACCTCACTGCGGTTAAAATGAATTAAATAATTAACAAGGGAAATTCCAGTGCGCTGACTGTTTTCGCCTCGTGATTTTTGTTTCATTAGAATTACTTGGGTAGGGACTATGCCAAGTAATTCTGTTAAAGTAAATTTGATCTCATCAACGGTTTGATCGTTGGTGAGACCTTTTAATACGACCTTGAACGGCTTGGCGTTCTTGGTGTCATATGTAAAAAAAATATACATCTTTTCAGTTAAATACTGAAAAAGACGATTACGACCCTTTATAGAGTCGGCTAATAAGCGGCATTCGCCTCTACGACCAATTTGATTGGTAACTTTAACGTCAGAAACAAACGTTGAAAGTTCCTTTTTGAAAATATTAAATTCAGAAAAAATAGTTACCACAATAGGTGGAACTTTCTCCTTTTTAAAAGAATTTACATTTTGTATAGCTTCGTTGTTAATAACTTTCATTTCACCAGCTTCTTCCTCAGGCAAAATATCAAAAGGATTGTCACTACAGACACTCGAAGTGTCGGAAAGAGATGCCTCTCTGTTCCTCCCTGCAGCGATGCGAGGTTTCTTTTTCCATCCTGCCATTTCAGGTGATACGAAAAAAGTTAAAATAAATGTTAAATTCAAAAGCAGGTAGTCTTGAGAAAGACTGATGGGAAATAGCTTTCAGGTAATCTTTAAAAGACACACTGACAAAACACAAACTTTGAAGCTATAGGCAGTCAAAGACCAGTCAACAAGCAACCGAAAACACGTCAGTTCAAGACGCACTGATGAGTTTTGTATCATTCCCAATTAGCCTTGCTATAATTAAAAACAGAGCTCATAGGGTTTAAACTACATACCACATACATGACTTTGATCTGTTAGTACCAAATCGATTGTTGATGGATTTCTTACAGAAGAGAAACATGTACCTAGGACTATTCAGAGACATAATAGAATAGTATCTTGAGGAACAATCATTGAATAAAATGTTGCCATTCGAATTACTTTGAGAATTATTCTATGACCAATGTTTAGCGTTAAAATCGCCGATTATAAAAAATTGTGAACGATCTCTGGTGAGTTTTTGTAAATCACCTTTAAAAAAATTTTGTGCTCGCGTGTGCATTGGAAGGGTAAATATGCTGCGGCAATAAATAAAATCCCAAGTTCAGTTTGAACTTCAATTCCCAAAGTTTCAATAACTTTCGTCTCAAGATGGGGAAGAGCACGATGTTTGATTCGGCGATGAATAAAAATTGCATTTCTACCACCGGAACCCTGAATCCTATTATATCTATGAACCACGTTATTGGGATCATATTTTAATTTGATGTTAGGTTTAAAAAATCTTTCTGTAATAATTGCAATATGCACATTATTTACTGTTAAAAAAAATAAAAAGCTCATTATCATTGGCCTTCAATAAGCGAGCATTCGAATTTAAAATTTTGATTGGTTTATTTAAAATCATTGCTAAATTTTAAATTAGAAACAATTTTAATTGTGAAATTTGTTCCAATTTGAATGGCTTCAAACATGGGTTTTGCCTGCAACTTGGCGTTCATAAGATCGAACATTGCCTGTTGCAGAAAAGAAAGTTTATCTGCCGTAATAGACCCCAAGCAGTTTTTTTTAATTCTCTCTTATTTTTCGTCGGTCTTGTTCCGCCACTGTTGTTGGGCCAATCACCGACGCCCGGGAGGCGACTCCACCCAGGACCCTAACTTACGACCCGTTGATTAACGGAACGGCGCCAACGGCTTTACTTCCTCATGCGATAGAAGGCGTGATCACAGAGATTTTTCGCCTCAGAAAATCTCCCGGTGTCGGCTAGGATTGAATCTAGACCAGTTGGGTTGGTTGTGAGTGGATCTCGCCACCCCACAACCATCGACACCTATGTCGGCGTTGGGATTCGAAACCAGGCGTCGAGCGTGGTTGGCGGACACGTTACCAACCACGCTAGGCCCCCGCCTGTAGGCCCCAAGCAGTTGACATTAGAAAATATATTTTCGGTAGCAATATTAGCTGGGGTAATAAGAGTATTTTTATTTTCTACCATGTTTTGCTTACCTCCCATATTTACGGTCATTTTCGAACTACCAACATTAGGTGGAATAATGTTCGAACTACCTGTTACCTGTGCATACGTCAAACGGGTATACAAAGGAATAGAAAAATTGGCTGGTGCAGCGGGGCTTGGAAAATAATGTTTTGAAGTTTGTTTTGATTGAGCAATTGGTTTTTGTTAGCCTTAACAATGGCTAAACGGACAGGGCATTAGTGAAATTTTACATATGGCCGTTACAGTTGGCGCACCGAAATTTTTTACTCTCTTTCACAAGACATGTGTTCTTTTTGTGAGAGTTTTCACAATAAAGGCCTTTTTGGTCCATGTTACAGAAATTATATCCATGGCCATATCATTGGCAAGTACGGCATTGGGTGATATGCTTTTCACCTCCACCAAACTTCCAATAAATTTCCCACTTTACACGCACATTATATGAAGCATGTGCTTCTTCAAAAAAATTTAAGTTGTTAACCTCACTGCGGTTAAAATGAATTGAATAGTTTACAAGGAACACTCCAGTTCTCAAACTGTTCTCACCTGTTCTTTTTGTTTCATAAGAACTACTTGGGTAGGGGCTATGCCAAGTAATTCTGTCAAAGTAATTTTGATCTCATCAACGGTTTGATCGTTGGTGAGACCTTTCAAGACGACCTTGAACGGCTTGGCGTTCTTGGTGTCATATGTAACAAATTTGTACAGCTTGTCAGTTAAATACTGAAAAAGACGATCACGACTCTTCATTGAATCGGCTAATAAGCGACATTCACCTTAACGGCCAATATCATAGGTATAATCGGATGTTTGGTTTAGAGGTTATGTATCAAAATGTAAAAATCATGAAACATCATTATCTCGAAAACTGCACAACCGATTTGAACAAAATTGGTTCAAGTGAACGGGCTACCTGAAAAACCCCATAACTTTTGAATTTATTAAAGAATGAAGTTGCAGTTCAAAAGTTATGAAAAGAAACGTATTCTGGAGACTGTTCAATCTCACTCATGTTTCTCAGAGATGGCTGGACCGATTTTCATAAAATCAGGTTCAAATGGAAGGAATAGATTGATTTGTTTTGCAATCGGACTATTACTTTGCCTGTTATGCTTGAAAATGTGAAATTCAGCTATGGAAAGGAACATATCCCGAAGACTACTTGGACTCACTCACTTTTCTCAGAGATGGCTGACCCGATTTCTACGAAATTATTGTCAATTAATAAGTCTAGCTGCCTAATAACACCTTATTGAATTTTTCTGTTATCGAACTGTAACTTCGTCTGTAAAGTACCGAAATGTGAAATTCACGAAACTTCATTATCTCAGAAACTACACAACCGATTTAATCAATATTATTATCAGATGAGCGGGCTAGTTAAACGTTAACTAATGAATTATGATTGAACACATGGTTTCAATGTTTGGCTGCCCTATACGTTCCCATTTCATTTGATTATAATCGAAGTTAAGCAACCGTTATGTATTAAATTGTTAATAAAACAACGAAAGTCTATTATCTCAAACTCAAACATGACTAACGAGTCATCTCTCAAACTAACAAATAACACACTTCATAATAATTTGATATGTGGCTATGAAGTTATGGAAAGAAAAGAAATTCAAAGACTATTTAAACAATACCTGCTTATGTGACCTCAACATAATTTAAATGTGGTATCGTACTATTTGACGTTCCAAATTCATTATTTCCTTGCGATGTATTTAAAAGTCTGCAAATGCACGACGGATCGGTGATAGGATATGATCAAAGTCAAATAAAAATTGTTTGAAATGATTGATTTTATCTAAATGACAACATCCTCGACGTTTGGCGTCTGTACATCGTCTCAATTCTGAATATATTCATATTGGGTGGTATTCGGTCATTTTCAGCAGATTTTCTGGCATCAATCTGACACCAGAAATACCCATATTGGGAGGTATTTAGTTATTTTGGTTGTTTTCCAGAAACTAAAAGTGGTCGTCTTCAAATTCAAAATGGTGTCCAGGGTCAATGTTTGGTTTCTATGCATCATCTCTATTACGGAAGTATCCATATTGAGTAATATTCGGTAATTTTCGACTGTTTCCTAGAAGCTGCCATTTCCTTAGCTCATTGCATCATTCTGGTTCCAAAGATACTCATATTGGATGGTATATGGTTATTTTAGGCTATTTTTCACAAATTGGAATTCGCCATCTTGGATTTTAAAATGGTATATAAGATAATTTCTGGCCTAAGTAAGTAATTTTGGTTGGAGAAACTCCCATATTGGGTGTTATTCGATCATTTTCGGCTGTTTGCCAGGAACCGGAAGTCGCCAACCTAGAATCCAAAATGGGGTCTGTGGTCGATTTCAGCTGCTGTGTATTATTCTAGTTCCGGAGATACTCATTAGACTGGGACACGGTTATTTGGGAAAAAAGCGAAGGTGTTATTTTTTCGCTCCCATGCACTTTTCGTGTTCCTTATGGGTCCTATAACGACTGTGTAACTTTTCAGATCGATCGATGAAACGTCCGATTTGCGCCCGATTTTTAAAGCTTCCATACGATTTTATATGGGAAAAACCACTTTTTCAAAAAAAATTTATAGAGATGTCCAGTTGGCTCCTAGAAATGTATCAATACATGATATTTATAGGAAACTTTCCTGGGAAAAACTATTTTCAAGACCACAAGGCGCTACCTTGCTTGTGAAAAAAGATATTCACCCCAGACTGATTGAATATCTGACGAATGGCTCACCATTGAATTTTACTAGCAATACTGCTGCAGCATGCTGCTGATTACAATTCAACCATGTGATGGGAAATGATATCGCTTAAATTCAGTGGTGGGCACCGCTAACCGAAAATTTAGCGACGCTAATCGCTAAGTCGCTAACCGGGAAGTTTAGCTCGATAATCGCTAAATGCTAACCGCTAAACCCACATTAGCGGAATTTTCGCTAATCGCTAATCGCTAACTTATTAATATGTAAATAGTCATATCGCTATATTTATTGCTCGTGGTTTGTAAGATTTGGACCACTTTGATCTTTTGTGGTAAAACAAACGAAAACAAATACTTTTGAGAGCTTTTTACAACAAGAGGTTCACAATACGGTGTTCATCAAAAAATTGGTCGCAGTGACGAAAATACCCAACACAGAAAAAAGAACCGTGTTCATACTTGGTTTTAAAAACCAGGAGTAACAAAAGTTATTCAGCTAGCATAAAAAATAAATACCTTGGAATATTTTCATAAAAATTCAATTATTATCTAAATCGAAAAGGTAAAACCAAAGTTGTCATAATTTCAAGCCGAAATACAAAAGTTCTTGGTTGCCGAAAATTCAATCTAGACCTTGAGCTTGTTCTGAAAAATGCTCTTGTGACTTGCACGATAACTGGAACTCCATTCTAGGGTAGAAAGACTGACTTGCACTTGTGTCGTAAAGAGAGGAACTCTAGACAATTGAGACAATTGAACGTTGTTTGAATGAAATATTCGTACCAAAAGTAACTTTCGCAGTAAAGTATGTTCATCTTTCGTAGCAATTTACGAACGCCATCAGCAATTCACAGTTTTTCTGAATAGTTATATCGTCACTTCTCTACAAAATCTAGAGAATTAGCGATTAGCGTTTCGAAGGCCAAAATTTTAGCGACGTTAACAGTTTCGCTAACCAGTTCAAAAATTATCGAAATCGCCAAACCGCTAACTGAATATTAGCGTCGCTAATTAGCGATTAGCGAATTAGCGGTATGGTGCCCACCACTGCTTAAATTTATCTTGGAGACTTCCCCGAAGACACTCTGAGCAAAAATCACACTTTGAAAATTAATTCCACGCGAAATTATTTCTCATACCTAAGCAAGTTTGCAATAGCAGCATGCTGTAGCAGTGTTGCTGGAAAATTTCAATGGTGAGCCGTTCGTCAGACATTCAATCAGTTTGGGGTGAATAGCTGTTTCTACAAGCATCGTAGCGCCTTACGGTCTTCAGAAGAGTTTTTTCCAGGAAAATTTCCTACAAATATCATGTATCGATATATTTTTAAGAGCCAACTGGAAATTTCTAGGGAATAAGTTTTGAAAAAGTGGATTTTCCCATATAAAATCGTATGGAAATTTAAAAATCGATCGATCTGAAAAGTTACACAGTTGTTATGGGACCCATATAGAACACGAAAAGAGCACGGGAGCTAATATTTATTTTTTCTCCCACCCTAATACTCATGTGAGACGGAAATCGGCCATTTTTGGCTGTTTTCCAGAAACCAGAAGCTGCCATCCTACAATTGAGCCGTTGCGGAACAGAGTGGTCTAAAGTTCACCTGCTCGAAAAAACACGCTGTGCAAAATTTAAGCTCTATCGGACTTAAAATGGGGTGGCGCAAAGCAATTGAAGTTTGGCTTTTTTGAAAACCGGAAAACCACCCAAGGGGGGGGGGGGGTACGTGAAATTTCGGGTTTCGAAAAATTTTTTTTTTGATGCCATATGACTTAAAAACGCATGAAACGTCGAGAATTGGTGTCACCTGAAATTTTTTTTTGCAAAAATTTACTCTCTGGGACTTAGTCGTTTTTTTCAATTGTGGAAGGCGGGGTCCAAAATGTTTAGAATTTATCTTTTGAAATTGATCACTAGTCTCTCCAGATAGCTTGTATAATGATATACACTATAACTAGCATCGAATACATTATGTTTCATTAGGGTGGCTCATTTATTCGACATAGGGTGGTTCATAATATTGTGTAAAAATGAGTATAAAATGAAAAAAAAAAAAAAACAGAAAAAAAGTTATATTTTTAATTTTTTTTTACAGGGTACATTTTTTTGGAGGAACGAAGTTATTATTTACAACTTTGCCAGATACACTATGCCAATCAAATAAACCGTTTTGACTGTAGAAATATTCATGATTCCTCATAGAGTGCTCTATTGGAAATTAAAAATATGTCTACAATCGAAACGGCATAGTGTCTTCGGCAAGGTTGTAGATAATATTTTGTCCTTCCAAAAAAAAAAATATGCCTTTTAAAAAAAATAATTGAAAATAATTATTTTTTTCAATATATATTTTTTTTTCAAAAAATGATAACTTATTTTTCTTGAATTCTATATGATCGGACTGGGTTTATTGTTTTGGTAATCTTTGGTAGGTTTAATTAAAAACATCAAGTTTTTAAAAAAATGAGCCCTTTTGGATAATTAATTTTTAATCTTTCTTCTAACTTTTGAATGAATAATTTTTTGAGTGTATTTTTTTTGGAAAGACAGAATTATTATCTACAACTTTGTCGAAGACGTCATACCAATCAAACGAACCGAAGTGCTTTTTTTATTTTATACTCATTTTTCACAATATTATGAACCACCCTATGCCGAATAAATGAGCCACCCTAATGAAACATAATGCATTCGATGCTAGTTATAGTGTATATCATTATACAAGCTATCTGGAGAGACTAGTGATCAATTTCAAAAGATAAATTCTAAACATTTTGGACTCCGCCTTCCACAATTGAAAAAAACGACTAGGTCCCAGAGAGTAAATTTTTGCAAAAAAAAATTTTTTCAGATGACACTAATTCTCGACGTTTCATGCGTTTTTAAGTCATTTGGCATCAAAAAAAAATTTTCGAAAACCGAAATTTCACGTACCCCCCCAACCCCCCCTTTGGGTGATTTTTCGGTTTTCAAAAAAGCCAAACTTCAATCGCTTTGTGCCACCCCTTTTGAAGTCCGAATGAGCTGAAATTTTGCACAGGGTGTTTTTTCGAGCAGGTGAACATTTTGTATAGGGTCTATATATATATATATGTATATATATATATATATATATATATATATATATATATATATATATATATATATATATATATATATATATATATATATATATATATATATATATATATATATATATATATATATATATATATATATATATATATATATATATATATATATATATATATATATATATATATATATATATATATATATATATATATATATATATATATATATATATATATATATATATATATATATATACATATATATATGAAGTCAGAGTGGTCTATGTAAAATTGTAAAATGCACAATGGTCCAGAAACCAAATTTAGGGGGAAATTTGGGTCTAGAGCTCTATAGCAACATTTTAGAGAACAACTTTCTTCTACAAAGTTATTACATATGATAAAGCGCTCATTGATAAATTATCAAAAATTAGGGTGACCAACATTTACGATGCAATCAAGTATCTAACTTTTTTATCTTTGTAGACAGAAGAAAAATTCGTTTTACAATGTTATAGTTCATTAATTTTAATTAACTTTGTAAAAAAAGTTTTTCTCTATCTTTGAAAACAACCGATTTATATTGAAAAAACATATTTCACGCTCTAACTTTTTTATTTCAAGTTTCATCTCAAAACTGTCCTTGAACGACTTATAGAGCTTTTCAAGAGAAACAACTTGCAACGCTGATATCGTAAATATCTCAATTTACTCAAAGTTATTCATATTTTCCATCAAAAAATATGAGTTTTTTATTTGTATGTCATTCATTTTGGGGCAAACATATAAAATATATCTCTTGGTCTCATTTTGAAGGGTATACTTGACTCTATAAATGAAGGAACTTTTAGAAATATGTTATTTTTTAAATTTGAGTAAATTCAATTTAAAAACAAGACGAAAATTTCAATAATTTTAGATTTTCCCTCTAAATTCGGTTTCTGGACCATTGTGCAATGGTGAGATAAAATCACCGATTTCGCAAAAAACTGTTAATTTTATGTATCCCAATGTTAAACCACTTCATAACCTTTATATTAGAACATTTTGTTTAAAAGAATCCGTTGAACAGAATTTTATTCAGAGATTTTTCGAAAATTGCTTCTCCTGAACAATTTGCAACAATGGCACATAGACCACTCTGTTCCGCAACGGCTCAATTCATGATGGTGTCTGAGGTCAATTTTTAGCTTCTTCAATATTCTGGCTCCGGAGATACTCATATTGGGTGGTATTTGGTCACTTTGGGCTGTTTTTCAGAAACCGAAAGTCGTTATTTGTGTCTGTGATTAATTTTTAGATTCTGTGCTTTGTTTCTGGTTCCGGAGATACTCATATTTTTTTGAAAATCGTCCATTTCAGGCTTTTTTCCAGAAACCGGAAGTTGCCATCTTATAATTCAAAATGTTGTCTAAAGTCGATATGTGGCTCCAGTGCATCATTACGATTCCAGAAATACTATTTGGTCGTTTGCCGCTGTTTTTCCGAAACCGGAAGTCGCCATTTTGGTTTTCTTAATGCCATTTGGAGACAATTTCTGGATTTTGAACGTTATACTGGTTAAGGAAACAGTCATATTGGGTGGTATTTGGTCATTTTCAGCTGTTTTTCAGAAACTGGAAGTCGCCATCTTAGAATTCAAAATGGTATCTGTGGTCGATTTTAGCTCCTGTGTATAATTCTTGATCCGGATATTATTATATTGGGTGGAAATCGGCCATTTTTGGCTGTTTTCCAGAAGCCCGCCATCTTACACACCAAAATGTTGCTTTAGGTTTATTATGGAACATATTTGTTACCTTGAAAAACATTCACCTGCCTCCCACTTTGTTGATTAGTTCGCGAGATGTGCAGAAATTTGTGAAGAAACATGTGCTTCCAGAAGAGGGAGGGGCGTCGAACCATTATGGACATATTTGTTACCTCTAAAAACATTCAAATACCAAATTTGGTTGTATTTTCTTGAAGGGTGTCAAACCATTTGGCACATATTTGTTACCTCTAAAAACATTCACCTGCCAAATTTGGCTCCATTTAGTTGGTTAGTTCTCGATATGTGCAGAAATTGGTGTTTCATTTGTATGGAGCCCCACCCTTCCAGAAGAGGGAGGGTCTCAGACTATCATAGGAACCTTTACCGGCACCAAAAACCCTTACATACAATTTTTTTGAGCCTATATGGATCAGGCAAACAGACAGACAGACCAGACTGCATTTTCATATGTATAGATAACAACATCAATATTTCAAAACCTAAAAAAAGAATATACATTTATTGGATTGAAGCGTTCAATTAAATCTATTTTTACAAATAAAAACTTGAATGAGTAAGGCTGGGTCTGACCGCTAGGTGGATTAATTTAGGTTTTTATAGTATCATTACTAATAACTTCCATTTCACCGGCTTCTTGCTTAGGCAAAATATCAAACAGGTTATCACTGCAGACTCTCGAATTGTCCGAGAGAGAATGCCCTCTCTTTCTCCTCGCAGTGATGCGCAGTTTCTTTTTTCGCCTTGTCATTTCGGGATACGAAAAAAGTTAAAACAAATGTTTAACTAAAAAGTAGGTAGTCTTGACTGAAGACTGATGGGAAATAACTTTCAGGTAGTCTTTATAAGACACACTGAGAAAACACAAACTTTGGAGCTAGGGGCAGTCAAAGACCAGTCCACATGCAACCGAAAACACATCTGATCAGTAGGACAGCTCAAGACGCACTGCATTAGGCGGGATACCCAATCCGCACGAGAGTCTCAAATAAAATAGGACTTTTTTCTTACAATTGTCCCCCGAACGTTTTTTAAATAATATGGAAATAGTTTTTGTAATCGAGTAATGATTACATTTTATAGAAAAACTTATGTTTATTTTCTTACAAAAGACACTAAAGCTATGATAAAAAAACAAATATTTCTTTTATTTTGTTTCCGTGATCATTGAACTACAATTTATTTATTTTTCTCTAAAGAGTCACAGACGAAATCATTTTACTTGTGAAACGAAAGTATTTTTTCCATTATGTAGTCACGGTGATAATTTGAAGTACAAAAGGCTTTTTGTCTTAGAATAGTCACCAATAAATTGAGAGGTACATTTAAATTTTTCTGACAAATGCACAATGACTTTATAGAAATAGTTTCCCCAGTTAGTCACTGTGACTTTTGTAAGAAAATATTTGACAAAAGTTTTGTTTAATAGAGTTCGTGACCTTTTGAAAAAACTTATAAGTTATAAACATTGTCACAGTGATTCTGGTAATCACCTCTTTTGGTTTGAATAAAAATCAGAAAAAGTAAACATCAGGCTTTGACCAACAAATGTTACTATTTAGTCACCGTGACTTTTGTAAGGAAACATATGCCAAATGTTGGCATTGAAGACTATGTGATCTCTCTGAAAGTTCCGATTTTAGTAACTATCCTTTTTTAACCAAATAACAAAAAAAATAGTTCAATTTAATAAGGTTACATATTCCCTGAAACTAACGTTCGATTGGTATTATCTCAAATGAGTCCCCGTATCAGTTGATCTTTATTGAGGAATCAAGAAATGATCTATAATCGGAGGAATGCATCTTGTTTACAAAAGTCACCAAGAATAATTGGTGATGAACACCTGAAGTTTGTTGGATCACTAAAATGGGGGAAATACTTTCCAAAAGCAGCGAAAGTAGTTCATTATTAAATTAAACCATGATATGATTTAGACGTTTCCCTTGAAAATTTTCGTGTATCTTGTGACAAGATTACAACATAAGTTACATATAAACAGACATTTGCCTTAAAAGATCAATAAATTTAATCTTTCATGTTTCTAAAATATTAAAAATATTACGAATGCTATCTAAAACCTAATTTTTTGAAGGCGCGTGAAAATTTTAAGGTGTAGGCGATATACTTTCTCCATGAAAATGGGATTGCATTTGAAAATAGCTCTTGACAATTATCGCAATTTCAACTTGTTGTTATTACTTATATGTACACCTTCAATCATTTCTAAATTTCATCGGCGAAATAAAAAAAAACACAAAAATAGCAATGTTCGTGAGTTGGTCAGTTCGACGCTTTTTCAGCATTCCTGACCATTTACAGAACATATTCTTCATACGAATATAAATCTTCTCTTAAAGGTCACCAACATGCCATTTGTGCGGACTGGGTAATGGTTGTTCTACCTGTTACCTGTGCATACGTTAGACGGGTGCAAAGGAGTTGGAAAATTGGACGGTACAGCTGATACGCTTGGAGAATTCTGTTTTGAAGTTTGCTTTGATTGGGAAATTGAATTTTGTTTACCCTGCCTTGCCTACGGACCACAAAGTAAGTAGATCCGCAGCTCGAGAAGTGCAACCTGTGCAACCAGATGATTCCCATGTTAAACCTCTTCATCAGAGATTCCAGATGTTTTTGAAAAATGTCTGCATTTGCTCGAAAACCCGGATAAATCTGCCTGAAATCTGAAAACCTGTAGTTCGAAAAAATTTCGCTCGCGCAGGCAAAAGTATGCCAAAATCTGCACACATTTTGAGCAAATCTGCGCAAATATAAGGAGACTCTGACAAAAAATCTGCAGAAACTATGAAAAATCCGCAAATATCTGCAAATCCATAAAAATTTGTGTTTCAATGTGTTTCTCTAAACCATGTTTTTAAACTGACGGTAAGTTTTTCTCAGTAGAATCGATTTGGCTATAAATCGAATCGATTAGGCTGAAATTTCGTTTCAGCATGTAAGGATGGATTCTCTTTTTCGATATCTAAATTTTTAATTTTTTTATGATTTTTGAAATAATGAATTTACATGAAAAAAGTATTTTTCACTAAATTTACGACCACTTTGGCAATTTTCGGAATTTTTCAAAAACGTTGTTAGTTAGATAATCTATTTTTTACATGCTAACAGCGTAACCAATAGCGTGAATCTCACTATATTTGCATCCACCACATGCAAAATACATCTTCAAATATATCTTATTGAATAGCCAAAATACCCGAACACTTCACTTTACTCTAAACATCCGAAAAGAATTACGAAAATTCATTATTTTTCGACCTTCCAGAGTAGGGCCCTGTGTCGCCCGCCGAAAGCCTCCAGCGGCAGGTCCACGCCGCTACTCACCTTGTGAATGCGTCCACACAGTCCGACGGTCAAAGCACGAAAGAGGGCGAGTCAGACCCAAGCGTACCCAGGCTCGTGCTCGTAGTCTGATGTGCGCTTGTGTGCGTGTCATGTATAACAGGGTTGTGCTATTAGCCTATGGATAGGTACGTCTCACATCTCGGGGAATCAGGGGTGTACTGCATACACACATCTCCCTTCTTTTCCCATATAAAAACATATTTTTGTTAAATACGCTGTCAGTTATGAACATAATCTGATGTGCCACCTAATCAACAAAACAAAAAAAAAATTCATTCTTCCAAAAGCTACCGGGCAGATTCCATCAACAGTAGTTCGTAATTAAAATAGATTCAATCATATTGAGTTTTATTATTATTTTTTCTTTATTGCTCTTCCGTTTCTTAATAACTTCATTTAAATCAAATGTCTCCAACAGTCCTCACATAATCTTGTAGATATGCTGGTGAAACCTTTTGGCTCAGTGGACGACTAGTTCCCTTCGTGTATGCATCAACAGGAATTTTATCAGTTGTCGCTTCATCATCCAAGTTACGCCATTCTCCAATCCTTTTCGTTTGAGTAACATGCCTCTTGAGTATGTCTCCATTGTTACTCAAGGTAAGGTTGCCATTATCTTCCTCCAGGATGGTGTACCTGTGACTATCGAATCTAGAGTCTCCTTTTACCTTATTTTGGCGTTCGATGATAACGATGTCGCCTGGTTTTACACGGCATTCTCGGGCCCCTCGTCGTGCATCTTCTCTCTCTTTGCCGCGTAATTTGGCTCTTCTGTCCTTAGCGTCCAATGTGTCGTTGTTGTAGTCGGCTCTACGGTAATTTAAGAGAGGCAGGCGGCGCCTTATCTTACGGCCCATCATCACCTCTTCTGGTGGTATTCCCGTAACTGAATGAGCTGCAGCATTGTGTGCATTGACTGCGGCTTGTAGCTCATCTGTAAACTTAGTGATATTGTTGGTAGCTGATGCCATTGCTCGGTTAACTAACTTCATGTAGTTTTCCACTAGCCCATTCTGCTGCGGAAACAGTGGGGTGGAAAACACAGCTTGTATTCCTCTTTGAGCACAGTACTGTTTATAATCACTGCTGTTGAACGGCGGACCATTATCCGAATGAATGAATGCCGGGAAACCTTCTCTATCGAATACGTCGCTCAAAACTCGCTTAGTATATTCAAAATTGGTGGATTTCACTGGGCGTGCGATGAGGTATCTAGACCGGTAATCGACTATGACCAGTATAGATATGCCACCGAGCTTAACGTATGGCCCATTAAAGTCTAGGGCAATTGTTTGCCATACGGACTGAGGCGCAAATATGCGCTTCATAGGAGTTGGTCTCTCGGGTTTGCCATTAATGGCACACGTTTCGCAGGACTCTACCCATCTTTCAGCATCGGCTGACATGCCTGGCCACCATACGCGTTCTCTGAGGATGCTTTTTAATTTAGCTACCATAGGGTGGCCATCATGCGCCAACTGAAGAGTTTGTTCTCTCAAAATCTCTGGTACTACTACGCAGCCGTTTTTTACCAGTAATCCGTTTTGTGGAGACAACTCATCTGCAACCGCTCGAAATCTAGCTAGATCGCTTGCCCAATTACCTGTTTCCAACGCCGAAGATACTCGTTGGAGCATTTGGTCGCTTTTTGTTGCCTCCTTGATTTTTCCTTCTGTCAAGAAACCGGCGTGGTTCGATTCAATGCTGGCAATCTCCCATGGACTTCTCTGTTCGTCAAACGGATCGTCAGTTCCAACGTACAGCCTGGATGATGGGTCGGCTATGTTTTCGCGTCCTTTAACAAACTCTACTTCATAGTCGTACGGGCTAAGACGGAGAGCCCATCCGTCGGCCCTAGTCAGTGCGCGTTTCGAATTTTCCCGCTTACGATCGAAGATGAATGTTATGCCTTCCGCATCGGTTCTTAGCGTGAAATGGCGTCCGAGCAAGAAAAATGAGAAGTGTTCAATTGCCCAAACTGCTCCCAGTGCTTCACGCTGGTTTTGGGCGTATTTCTTCTCCGTCGTCGTCAGCGCCTTGGATGCAAAACTGATAAATCTTGGAGGATGCCCATCCTTTTGTTGCACCAGCACGGCACCGAGGGCGTTTGGTGAAGCGTCCGTATAAAGTATTGTTCTGTCTAGCTCTGAGAAGTATCCCAGGGTTGTAGTGTAATGCGTGATTTTTTCCTTAAGCTCCTCAAACGCTGTTTGTTGTTGGTGGCCCCAACTCCAGGCTTTACTTGTGGATACCTCTCTGAGCGAACTCGTAATATCCGAGAAGTTATCGATGTATGGGCTGATGAGAGTGGCTAGGCCCAAGAAGCTACGCAGTTCTGATCCGGTTGTTGGTGAGCGAAAACTTTGAATTGCTTTGATTTTCGCTTCGTCCACATGAAACCCGTTCTCGTCAAGGTCATGTCCAAGGAATTTTATACGAGATTTCTCGTATTCACATTTCGTACTGTTGAGTGTCAAGTTGTTTTTACGTAGAACTTGCGGTACCCGGCAAGTGATCTCTCGTATCGGCAAAGATAAGCACATCATCGATGTAGATGATAATGTTCTGTTCTCCTTCCAGAATGCGGCACATTTCTCTCTGGAAGATCTCCGGAGCACAATTCACACCGAACATTAAACGGGTGAATCGATACATTGTCTTCGCTCAAGAATGTTGTCAAATCTCGAGATTCCGTACACAACTCCAGATGATAGTAAGCGTTGCTAAGGTCGAGTTTTGTAAAGAATTTGGCCCCATGCAACTTGATTTTCAGTTCGTCTATCAGCGGTAGCCGATAGTATACCCTTTTTATGGCCCTGTTTGCCGACCGCATATTAACGACTAATCTGAAGTCGTTTTTTTCCCTTAGGGACCGCGGACATACCGCTTATCCATCCAGGAGCACCAACAACGCGCTCAATAATACCTTGTGCCTCCATCTCTTTCAAACAACGCCTTGCACCGTCTCGATAAGCAGCCGGCACGTTGTAGTAGGCGTTTTTCTCTGGTGGTATTGTTCTGTCGACACTGAACTTGACGATCACGCCGGGCATCTTAGGAAACACTTTCTGGTTACCAGAATCACAATTGTTTACGGATAAACCGACCTCCAAGAGCCGCATATCTCCGGCTGTTGACCGTCCTAGTAAAGACTTTCGACCTTCACTAACGACCAAGAAGTTTGCTTGTACTACCGGTTTAGATGATCCAACCACTTCAACTTTCGCACTAAAGGCATTATTTATTTGCATGGGACTTGAGGAAGCGTATGCTCGCAATTCTTGGTTTTGGGCAGTGTCCGTGAACTCCAAGTCGACCAATCCTTGGTAGTACTGTTCGTTTAAAAGATTCCAATCCGAACCGCCAATTATATTACGGTCAGCCCCCGAGTCAATCAAGAAGTTGATAGGTGTCGAATCCCCCACCCGTCAGTGGACCAAAACATCGTCAAACGAAATTGCGTTTATCTCCTTATCGTTATCATTGAATCGCTTTTCTCCATTCTCGTGTGCAGCGTAGATCTTTCTCTTGGAACGGCAAGCTGCGGCAAAATGCCCCTCCATTCCACAGGAGAGACATTTTCGACCCAAGGCTGGACATGTATCACTAGCGTGAGTTGTCCGGTTACATCTGTGACAACGAAAACGTCGTCCTTGTCCTGGTTTAAAGTTAGAACGAGTTGATCCGTGGCTTGTCCCGAATTCCTGTGAACGGGGGTACTTGCGAGCCGGTCCTGGTGTTGGTCCCGATCTTGACCGTTTGTAGGCAACTGCAAAGACGTCCGGTGGTTCTTGCTTGGATTGCACATCGATTGCCTCGTCTCGAGTTGCTGCTAGTACAACGGAATTAGTGTCATAGCCAAGGGTCCGGCACGTTTTTGCCAGCTCCTTGTTGGCCATGCCTTTTAAACTCGTACAAATCGCTCTTGATCTGAAGGCGCATACTCACAAAGCTGAACCTTCTCTGTTAGTCTCGCATGAAATGCAACGGCCGACTCTCCTTTTTCCTGTTTCATAGAGGTGAACATGTCGTGTTCGGCCGACGTGTCAATCATTGCCTTGAGATGCGTATCGATGTTCTTAACGAATGTCGAGTAGCAGGCCGGATCATTAAGATTCGGACGAAGCTTCGCAGCACGTACAATCCGCCGGTGGTCTGACCCCATGGTCACGAACTGATACTTTGCTCTACTTGCGGGATCAAGTGGCTGTGACAGCGATACGTAAATCTCAAAGGTTTCCAAAAAACGCTGCCAGGCTTCCCACAGCTTATTCGCCGGAACATCTTTCGGAAAAGGTGGTATTGCATCTACACGGATACTCGAATAACCAGCCACACGGGGTGCTGTTCCATCAGGGAATCCCCATCCTGATTCGTCATGGTCTATTCCATGCTGTCTGGTCGACTCTTGTCGCGAATTACCTTTAAGTGAATCGGCTAGCTCCAGCATTACTCTTTCCAACCGATCGAGTCTGTCACTAACGTTCTCAGACCCTGCGTTGTTCCTTTCTTCCACGTCCGTTATGTTTAAGTGTTTCTCAACCGAACCTACATCTCCCTCGTCCTCGCGAATTTCTTCTTCCGCAAACTCATCGACGAAATCAGCCGTTTCAATCACTTCGTTAGCTCCAAGCTGAGTCGAGCTCAGATCATCCGTATACTCCTCTCCTTCCTCAATTTCGTACACGGGTGGCGCCCGTACATATGTTCCGCTCGATGACATATTGCTTTCCTTAAAGTTATCAATAAAGAGAAATCTTATTCGTTTGCCTTTCCAACAAATAACAAAATTCGCGGACTCCTGTCAACGCTGAAAATTTACCGCATGGACTCCCGTCAATGCTTACAACAACTTTGATGACTTCTGTCGGCGCTTGTGATGGTACAGCGGGCAATGCTAAATTACCTAGGCGGACTCCCGTCATCGCCAATTATAACTATGCGGACTCTCGTCAACGCTCACGGTTATGCGGACTCCCGTCATCGCCAACTCTTTATGCGGACTCCCGTCAACGCCATAGAAAATAAAACAATATCTATTGTGTTTTAGTCAAACAGGCAAATTACCGAACACTGTACTGTCTTATGAATGCCCTCCTCTTGTTTTCTTTAATGAGAAAAAAAAAAGGTAGCCATTTGCAAAAGAGCGCGTCACTAACAAAAGCGAAAAAAAACCTCTTTTTCCCGACAGATAATTTGTGATATATCGCTCAAAGCCAATTCAAACTGTAAATCATCCTCGTGGCCACCAAAAGGTTCAAAGGAAACCGCTCAGATATCCAGTAGTCAACCTGGCAGGATCGCCAAATGTGTAGCCCGCCGAAAGCCTCCAGCGGCAGGTCCACGCCGCTACTCACCTTGTGAATGCGTCCACACAGTCCGACGGTCAAAGCACGAAAGAGGGCGAGTCAGACCCAAGCGTACCCAGGCTCGTGCTCGTAGTCTGATGTGCGCTTGTGTGCGTGTCATGTATAACAGGGTTGTGCTATTAGCCTATGGATAGGTACGTCTCACATCTCAGGGAATCAGGGGTGTACTGCATACACACAGGCCCCTTAAGATCATTTAGACTTTTTCGGGTTCCGATTGGATTGGATTTTTCTTGTGATGTACATAGTGCAGCAGGAAAAAATGCGTTATAGTTTAAATTTTAATATTGAAATAATTTGAGTTACTAACAACTTATTTCTGTTAACAATGTATTTATTCCTGCCGTACCCCTTAGACTCTGAGGAACTGATGTTGATAAGGTATTCAACGGAGTTAAAATGAAAATCTTTACATCATTCATGCATTTTGTACCACCCTGATATCCGGGATAACTTTAATACTGGCGATTTTGCCGAAATCTACGGCTCAAAATTAAGAAGTCTTAATTCCACGTTAGCATCGCATGGTCCATCATAGTAAATAAAACAAAGCTGCAAAAGCTTTGCAAAACTCATTTGATGCTGTTCTCGGCCCAGAGAGCGAATAATAGGAAACAGCTGGAGATGAAATGATGAGGACACAGAAGGCAAAGTTCCGCAGTTGTACGGAAGCAAATGTCAAAATTCAAGTCTTACAGGTTCTTCCAAAAGCGTTTCCATGTATATCATCCGTTTTCATTTCATAACTAATAGAGGAATTAGAGAACTCAAATGGAGGTTTACATGAAAATTTGAATATGAGAGGAATCCGCTTCACGGCCTCTTTATGGCGGGTTGTTAGTATTAGTGTTGGTGTCGGCGCTGAAACCTTCCGCGGAAAAAGGCAACACCAAGTCATGGTGTTGAGAGTCACTCCTGGCGAGAAGAATAAGATAAGTTGTAGTATTAGTATTGGTGATATTAGTTTTTGCATGTGGGAAAGGGAATAAAGCTGTAGTGTTGGCACCTCTGATCAGGCGGGGTTGGCGGGCCTTGAAACAAAATTCTTTTCTATCAACATGAAGAATAAACAATACCAAGACGCGGGTTAATTCTACCCACGTTGGATTTGTTTTCAAAACAAATTTTTCGCGATTATTTTCCAAAAAATTAGCTAGTTAGATATTGCCAAGTACTGTCGAGCTTGTTCAGTCTTGAGCCTGCACAAGCACTGTTATTCTATTGGTTTCTACCTAACTTCATAAAAGTTATTACTTTATTTTTACTTGGTTATTATTGATATCCATTCGGAGTGTACAGGAACTTTTGCTTCGAGGGTTTAAGATATGAAATGACGTTTGTCATTGAAATTGATGTTGATCGTTTGGTGGACGTTTGGTAAACGTAAACATGTGTTTGATATAGTCCAACAAAAACTGTTTGACCCGACATGTTCTTTTTGTTTGTTGCTTGATGTGTGTTGGACTCATCCTGTTTTGATTACGAGGTTGACGAGAACAGGAGGAGATTTGTGCTTGATGGTTCCTGGATGGACAACCGGCACTCTGCTACAGGCCTGGTGGCGGCATTTTTAACGACTGTCCTCATCTGCACGGCGGCGTTGTTGTGGATGGGTTTTCCGGCTGTGCACCGATGAGGTGGAGATTGCATGGGTGGGCGTTAAAGTGAGAGCATTGTAGCATGCAGGTCACTTTTCTGGTGGAAGAATGCGGACACCTCCCAGGAAAACCGGCGATTCGAGTGGACGAACGTTCGGATGGCCAATACATTGTGCGTGGAGAGTGATGTGAGGATCTCATAGGATTAGCGTTGCGGTGTTGCGGGCTATTGAGTCGAGGCGCGGGGGTGGGACTGTTGAAAACGCTTACTGGTGAACACACCCAAGGGGTGCTCGTTGTTAAACAGGGGGTCATACACGGTTTCGGCTCTCGTAGTCGTGCATAAGCTTGCTGGTTTTCATTGATTGGCATCTCTCTTTATGACGGAGTTTATGTTTTTATCGCATTCACTGTTTGGGGTCTAAACAGATTTCGCTGCTTCTGAACTGATAGCGGTTAGTGTGGATCTATACTCCGCAGGCTACATCGGGGACTGTTACTTTTCTATGGGAGTGAAGCTGTGCAGGAATGTGAATCTCCTGCGGCTTAAAAGAACTTTGTGAGCATGCTTCATCTATATCCAAAAACTAGTTTAGGCTTTGGATGGATGCCAAGGACAAAAGATTAAGATTAATATTTAAAACTATTCTTATTGCGGGAGCACATACAGAAGAGGATATATTTCACTATTATTTACAATTTTCATTTATTGCTACATATAATCAATTAAATATTTACAACAAAACAAACATAATAATTATAACAAAACACATATAAAACTATCTAAACTAATTTATAATTCGTGCAGAGTGGCATCGGAATCGCTCTCTAAAATGGAATTCGAATCAGATATTATCTTTATATATAAAAACAGATTACCCCATGCGCTAGAATCGGATTCCTCCTGGTCATAAATTTCCAATAGCTTACGGTGAAAATTCTCCTTCTCATTTGCTAAAGTCTTCCACTCATCATACGACATGTGATCGAAGCGGTTCAAATTTTGTCTTATAATATCCCACCACGTATACCCCGGTCGACACGATCTCAACCGTCGAGGCCTTAAGCGCGCAGCAGCGCGAATAATGTGATGTCTATCACGGCGACGTACATGACCCCACCACCTCAACTGGTAGATGCGTATCGTTTTGGTAATCGTACGTTTACAAAGAAGCGTTTTTACTGTTTTTGAACATTGATCAGAGCTCTCCCTACGGCAGAGACCTACCATACCGTCAACTGGACTTAGATAACGAGTGCGAACAGGTTAAAGCTTGTGCGAATGCATGCTGTGGAGTATCCAATAGCACATGACTTGATGCAGGGTTGGTGAGATAGAGAAAATATCAAAGCAAAACACGCGTGCAAAACGGTCACCAACTTATTAGGCTTGATATGCAGTTAACTGTGATTAGTGATAAATCGAACAAAAATGAAAATAGCAATGCGAAACGACAGCCTCCTATATAAAAGAATAAAAGGAAATAAGAGGGGAAAACAGAACACCGTGCCACTAAGCGTTTACTTAGGTATAAATAAGTTTGCGATGTTGAAACCACTTTATCAAGTGGGTTATGTAGATTAAATAAATACGGATTAACGGCGGATTTGTGCGTAAAGCTTTGACGTGATCGCGTCTCCGATCTGGGTGGGCTTTGCTTTAATACGGGTTTCCAGGACGCATGCAGCGAGTTCGCGACTTGATGCTCGGGTGTTTGTACATGCCTCATGGTGAACATTCGACCAAGTAAACGCGTACACCTATTTTGTAAAATGTAACATCGGAATAGATTTCACTTGTAACTCGCTAATTACCTCGGTTGTGCGCGGTCAGGCTCCAAGTAGGGCTCTATTAGCGAGAAACGTTGACACCCAGAGAGTATAGGAGGGTTGCTTTGAGCAAGCTTGGGGCTGTGGTGCGTCGATGATGGCCAATACCTTAGGCTTCAATTTTGTAGATTTTTCTAGCTTTTGAACAATGGTTTTATATGTTATGCCCCAATTATGATTATTTTGGCATTTTGTCAACAAACCCAAAACTGTACTATGATCAATATATATACCTGCAGTATATGCAGTTTTTAAATTATTAAGGCTTTGGATGCATGAAACTTTGCCATTTTTCAATTTAGTAGGTAACACCTGCATCGATAACTAAGAAAGAATCGGCGTGAATTGTCGTGACCCCGAGCGTCGGTATTAAAATGAGAAAATAGAGCGGTAGTGCATAATGCTTCGGTGTAATCGCGTTTCCGGTCACGGGAAAGTTCTGCTGATATAAATATCTTCGGAATGTAGCGGATTCGCGAGTTATACCCAGATAATTATTCTGTGGCCGTGTAGCCAAACCTCCGATCGGTTATTTAATACTGTGATTAGAAAAACGCGATGTGTACCCCCCAACGAACCGCGTAGGTAGAAATGCGTTTTCTTCCTTGAAGGTACTCAGGATTAATACTTGAATGATTTTTCGCGCGCGACGTATGCAAAGGACCGCAATACTTGGCAAGAAAGATGCTCTTCGCTTGTTTGTTGTCGTAATAAGCCAGCCCACGCGCAGCGGTATCTGATTCCACCAACCATCATGGTGAACACAAACCTTTACACCGCAGTCACAGAAATGCAGAGATAGACTTAATCTGATCGATATGCTGAAGATCGTCCGCACTGCTTCTATGATTGAGCGTACACCTGTCTAACTCGCGCCTGTTGAAATATATTTTTCGAAGATATCCGTGAATAGTAATAAACTAATATTTAACCACGACGCTTCGGGTGGTGAGTTGCATTCGCGCGCGTCGCCCGTGTAGACCTGACAAGTAAAGTACTCTCCGTTTGTTTTCGGATCCGCGCGCAACGATGTCCGATTCAGTCACTTGATGATCTACGCGTGCGTTTCTCGCATAATATCGCGGAGTTCGACAACAAAGATACTCGTCGTTCGTTATCATAATAAACGAGCCCCTCGCGCAACTTTGCTCGATTCCGCCAATTGCGACGGAAACATGAGAACACAAACCTTTCTCTCCGTTGCAGTCGTAGAAATTTAGGAATAAACTCGTGCTCGGTCTGATCGTTTAGCCGGAGATTGCCCACCCGTTGCTTTTATATAAGCGTGTCGTAAAACGGAATAGGTGTCGTTTGGTCAATAAATATCGTGAACCGCGTATACCGAAATGCTAGAGAACTCGGGAAAAGTAACAGACAAATGCTTAAACACTTGTGGGCTTCGAGCAGCGGGTGATTTACGCGTGCGCCGCTCACAAAGATTCACGGTATCGCGGTAAAGATACTCATTGTTCGCCCTCGTAATGAGTTAACTTCGCGCGCAACATCGTTCGCTTTTGTCACTTACCACGGTGGCGCAACCCTTCCTTTCCGTCACAGTCGTGGAGATGCAGAGGTAAACTCGGTCTCCGACAACAACGACTGTGACACCTCATTCCTCACAGTATCCTTCTTTACCCTAACGATCGTAAGACGTGGCCGGCGCCGTTATGGATCTATACAAAGCGGAAGCTACTGAATTGTTGTACATTGAAGATGGTAAACTAGTCCCAAGTTGCCATATACGTGGTTCCCTGTGCAACTTCACTAGCTCAGATCCATCACGGAGGAGCAACTACGAAATGTACGGTCGTTCAAGCTCAAGCTCAAGCTCAAGCTCAATAGAGGAATTTGAGAACTCTGAGTGGCTTGTGGGGAACATGAGATGCGTCTAAAAGAAAGGTTCTTTGTTCGCTAAAACCCAAAAGAGGATATCTTCTCTCTGGGAATATAGCACAGCAGGCAAAAGCGTTCTACCGCTAGCCTGACGTTAATAAAAAGCTAGCAGGAAGAGAAGAATACAGGTAGGGCCGTATGCGTATAATGGACCCTGTGGGTATAATGGACCCTGTGCGTATAGTGGACCCCTCTGGTATATTTATGCATTTGTTTCATGTCATTATCATATTTATGTCATTATTAATATCTTTCACGAATAACTACAACATGATATGAATAAGGATATGAATTGAGGATATAAATTGATATGAATTTTCCAAATTTCTGCAAGAAAATAGGAAAAATAATTAATTTTTTATTCAGCACAGCATAACACAGCAGTTTGTAAGCCATTTTGTAAGTAGAGACAAATTATATTCAATTGTTTTCCAAGCGAATTGTGTGTTACAAATATGATCTTAAACATGTTAATACCAAGCACTAACACTAAATTTTACTTTGAAAACGACGAAAAAAATTGAATAGCACTTATTCACTGAGGGTCCATCAAAGGCATAATTCAGGTTACAATGTTGCGCATTTGACAACCCTTCATTTCTCAAAATCTCACAAAATCTGTCGTTCGCGTGTGCGTTGAAGAAAATATTCGTGAGCAAAAAGGGGACAATCAATAAGTGCGAGTGTAATTACACGAAATTAGATGTGCAACAGTGTATTTTAGCGATCCAGAATCACGTTCTGATGAAAGAGGCATATAGGCTGCATGAGCTCCCACGTTCAACCGTAGAGTATAACCTTGAAACTTGGACTGGAAAAGCAAGGAAGGGCCCTCCAACTAAGCTAAAGCCTTGGGTGCTACATTCCGCTATCGGAACTCGATCTCCTGTTTAGTATACACAAGCTTCACGGCCAACTGTTAGTTTACACAACAATTGCGGGGTTAGCGCAACAATTTTACTGATACTAACAGGCTGAACTGAGCCGGGATTTCAACATACGACGACAGGCTCGTTAAATCAGCATCGGGGCTTGTAAAGAGCTGAGAGCCGAGCCCCAATGCTGTTTAAAATTCAAGCAAACAAAACCATTGTCTATGAATTCAATAATTTTGGCCTCTAGCACCATTTTCTGCTTTAGCTCTTTTTAAGCTAAACCATCGAAATCCTTCAAAAAAAAAACCTTCAAAAAATGTGTGAAGTTATTTGAAATTAGGCTTTTCAGAATTTATATTTGGGATGAAGACTAATGAACCTTGATACCGTAGAATGGGGTGGAATTGATCAGTGGGGTGAAATTGATTACCTGAAAATTCGTGATAAAAAATACTAATAAAAAGATATTGCTCTTACAACACTAGCCAATTTTAACGTGTCCCTAAACGCAACTTTTACATGATTCTCATACCTGTCAAAGTTGACCCTTGCATGCCCGGTGCAATTTTTCATATTCTCGAAAAATTCTTCTAACTCAGTCAAAACTCAATCAAATTTGATCAAACAAGTTTCCAATTACAAAAAAAAAAAGAATTGAATTTATTTAAAGTATTCTTAGTTGAGGGTTAATTACGTTAAATTTGGAGAAGTGAGTAATGTTTGATAAGAGCTCAAAAAATGTAATTTTCAACAATGATCGTTCCATACCATCAAAGAAATACTGATGAACTCGCAGGAAACCACAAAGATTTTAATTTCAGAGCTAGTTTTTGAGCATTTGCAACAAACCGAAATGAAATCGGTCTAACGACGATCAAACAAGAGCAAATTAAGCAACAAGCAGCTCGTGAACCAAAATAAACAAATTTTAACCTGAAATATTGTTATTTTCGTCCATAAACTAGCTGTAAATGATATTTTTCAGTACAGAAATCATCATTTATCTTTAGCATATCGAAAAATAGCACATTGCCAAAAGAATGTATGGATTTCAATGGTGATTAATTTCACCCCAATTTACCTCATAGTACCTTATAGAACTATTGAATTTATTTCATGAAGTAGACGATAGAAATTTCTCCAATAGCCATAGAGGTTTACTGACGCACATACCAGTACTTGTTTTAAAATTATACTATTTAGGGAAAAATGTACATGAAGCTAGTTAATTGGAAATTGTTATAAAAATTGATTTCACTTTCACAATTTCACCCCGTTGCATGGTACTAATGAAAGGAACATTTCATGACCAAATATTATAATTTGCGTATTATGGACCCGGGTCCATTATACGCATAGTGAACCCGGGCCCATAATAGGAAAAAGGGTCCATTATGCGCACATTAAGATCGGTAATATTTATTGATAATTGGCAATAAAAATTTAACTTGACCAAAGAATTTTTCATTAGATTAGGTAAAAGACTTCATATTTTAACCAATTATAAGAATACTGCTTCGAAAATTTAAAGAATTCTAGCCGTTTACATCTAAATTATGCAATACATCTACTAAGGGGTCCATTACTAGCATATGGACCCTATAAGATAGCGTTCGGAAGGGAAATACTCGTGTTCTTAAGCAAAAGCGATTGGTGTAGGGTAATCTCAAAGAAAGTTTTGCTTTTTGTCCAAAGAAAACTCTCTGCTGGCTGAGCTGCGGCCAACTGAGTGTTTGTTAGCTTGGGCGGCAGGAACCTACATAGTGTTAACGTAATATACGAGTGTTTTATGCTCATGTTTTTCTGTGTGTTTGATCGAACTCAGACGACTAATGACGGAAAAGCATTTGCTTCGTACAGAGGTGTTCTCAAACTGATCCTTTGTGACAGACACTGCCTGCGTAAATATGAACTCAGTGTACGTAGTTTTATTTCGTGGATGACAGTTCCATCGAAGAAATACCATACAGGCCTTGTTCGATTTTGGCAACACGTCCAAATTTTAATTTTTTATGATGGCTGCCGGACCAAAGAGAAAATTCAATAGCGAATTATATTGTCAATCCAAGCAGTGTTGTCCGATGCCTACCGGAGTGAAGGAGTAAAAATTCAATTCAACGCTTGGATGGTTCGTGGATGATTCGTGGACAGGTTTATTGAGACGATTCCGGATATCCGAAAGCATGATTTTATTGTGTTAAAAAAGTAGTGTTTTTCCAGGAAACTAAAAAAATGGCTTGAAAGAGAAATACTGGTAGTGGCGAATTTTCCGAAAATCATTCGTTTGTGCTTCAGGACAGTGTTCAAGGGATCTACTACAACAACCTACAAGCAAACGGTCACCCGATCTCAGAAGGGAAAAGTTGTTCGCGATCAGCCAAATATAGCAGGGTTTTAACATATCTTGATTTTTTGCAACGAACTGTTTTTGTATCAGCCTGTGTTCTAAACTTGGTCTCATTAGCAGTTACAATATTAAAAGTTTTGCCTTTTTCCTAGAAAGGAATAGCAATCAGTTGCAAAACCGAATATGTAAAAGTGCTCCAAAGGGCCGAATGGCAAATATCACTCGACTCAGTTCGACGAGCTGTGCACTTTCTGTATGTGTGTGTGTATGTGCAGATTTTTATTCTCACTCACTCTTCTCAGAGATGGCAGGATCGATTTTCATGAAATTAATTGCAAATGAAAGGTCTAGTTGCCCAATAAGACCGTATCAAATTTCATTGTAATCGGATTTTTAGTTTAGAGGTTATGTATCAAAATGTAAAAATCATGAAATATCATTATCTCAGAAACCACACAACCGATTTGAGCAGAATTAAGTTCTTGAATTGCTTCCCAAAAAACCCTCAACATTTGAATCTTAGAAAAAGATTGAACATTTGGTTAAAAAAAAATGGGTTCTGGAGACTGTTTAATCTTATTCATGTTTCTCAGAGATGGCTGAACCGAATTTCATAAAATCAGTGTCAAAAGACCCTACTGACTGGTTTTGCAATCGGACTTTTATTTTGCATGTTATGTTTGAAAATGTGAAATCTAGCTATGAAAAGAAACATATTCACATGACTTCTTAATCTCAACCACTTTTCTCCGAGATAGCTGAACCGATTTTCATGAAATTAGTGTCAAATAAAAGGTCTAGCTGCCTCAAAACAACCTATTGAATTTCATTGTAATCGGACTGTAACTTTGTCTGTAATCTATCAAAATGTAAAAATCACGAGACTTCATTATCGCACAAACTACACAACCGATTCAAACAATATTGGTATCAAATTAACGGGCTAGTTAAAGGTTAACTTTAAAATTTTATAATGATTAGACATATGGTTTAAAAGTTGTGAAAAGAAACATGTTTCTGTGACTTTTCAATTTCACTTGTTTTCCCAAAGGTAGCTAGTCTAATTTCAACAATCTTAGTATCAAATGAAAAGTTTGATTGATTTGATTGATTGAGTTTGACAATTCGTTTGATTATAATCGGACTTTTATTTCTATCGTTATGTATTAAATTGTGAAAACAACCAAAGTCTATTAACTGAAAGATTACACGACTGATTGAAACATAACTACGGGCTGTCTGTCAAACGTGCAAGTAACAAATTTCATAACAATTTGATACGTGGTTCAAAAGTTATGGGAAGAAACGAAATCGATTGAACAAAATGTATTGAGCAATTCTCGCTGAAACCGTCCCACCGGTGACATGAGGTCTTTAAAAAAGGATATTTTTGTGTCTAAATGATTGAAAGTAGTGAAAAAATGAGAAAACAACTTTGGTTAGTTCATATTGATGGACCCCTTGGGGAAAAATCGATTAAATGGTTTTTACATAAATTGATTTTTGAGCAATTCTTGATCTTTTTATTGATTTATTTCTCTTAAATTTGTCATTGAACCCCCTGCAACCAACACATCGTTTTAAAAAGAAATGATAGAGCTTCCATTTGAAGTAGAAAAAATTGGCCACCATCTTGGACATCTCCGCCATCTTGGATTTAATCAGAAAAACATGTTTTTGAGTAAGTTCGCAACCACCGATTCTAAATTTGACATCCCCGCTGGAAAGCTGAGAAGAATTGCTTTGAGATACATTCAAAAAATTAGGTGAGCACTGAGTTTATCTTGCCATTCAGATCAATTTTCTAAATCGATCTCCGAACAGTTCAACGCATGACGCGCGGCCAATATCAAATCAACGCAATATACTGAGCCTGCGGTGTGCGTATGATGTGGACAGTCAGTATTCCTAGTTCGCAGGTAGTAAGCGCACCAACGCACCGTAATTTTTGAATAGCCTTTAATCAATTGGCTGAATTTCGTTAGGTGGCAAACGTACCCTTTTCGTCGATAGGATTAGCTAGGGATCAAAAAATTGAGGATTCTACTCTTACTGTATTTACGTTGGTATACGCGTAAAGTAAATCTTCTCCAGATTACTCGGGACATACTTGATTCATTTCATACCTTGGTATACCATACCTAAGTTTGTTGATAGTAGTTTAATGAATGAAAACAACAGTTAATAACAGTAGCAAAAACAACATCTAACATTAATTTGTTTAATTGCTAAACACGCGAAAACTATCTTACGTACAGGAAACCAAACTTTGTTCTAGCAAAAAAAATCGTTGAAGAGCTTTCTCATAAGTTACGTTACACTCTAGGAGGAGAGAGGAAGTGAAAAAATAAACAATGTGAATGGAGTGAAAAGGGGTCAAAGATACGATTATATGCTTTACGTAATTTGTGAACAGACCCAAAGCCACACAGGCATTGACAACAATCAAACAACTGAGTGAGGGGCCATCCACATTCCACTTGGACAACTTTGGTGAGGTGGGTCTGCGTAATGTCCACGGTCCACACAAATTTTTTTGAATTTATATGAGCAGTTGCCCACGGAGGAGGAGAGGGAGGGAACCAAATCCTTAAAAATCTGTTCACGTGGAATATGGATAGCCCATAATACACACTACACACAGACACACACTACAGGCTCACAATATTGCGTTGATTTGATATTGGCCGCGCGTCATGCGTTGAACTGTTTGAAGGTCGATTTAGAAAAGTGAACAGAATGACAAGGTAAACTCAATGCTCACCTAATTTTTTGAATGTATCTTAAAGCATTCCAATGGTGATATCAAATTTAAAATCGGTGTTTGCGAACTTGCTCAAAAACATATTTTTCTGATTAAATCCAAGATGGCGGCGATGTTCAAGATGGTGGCCAATTGTTTTCTACTTTAAATGAAAGCTCTATCTTTCTTCTTCGAAACGAGGTGTTGGTTACAGGGAGTTTAATGACAAATTCAAAAGAAATAGATCAATGAAAAGATCAAGAGCTGCTCAAAAATCAATTTTTCTTAAAACCGTTTAACCGATTTGTGCCCGAGGGCTTCATTAAATGAACTAACCAAAGTGGTTTTCTCATTTTTTCACTACTTTCAATCATTTAGACACAAAAATATCCTTTTTCAAAGACCTCATGTCACCAGTGGGACGGTTTCAGCGAGAATTACTCATTGTACTATTTGAAGGTTCCCGGGATTGCTCGTGATTAGGGTTACCATTTGGTCTGGGTTAAAAATCAGGACAACTTTTTCGGGTACAAATTTGATATGAGGTGTTCTATTCTTTTGAGGTAACAATAAATGAAACACGTAATTTGAGATTTACACTTTAAAATACGCCACTCAATTATTTATTCAAAGTATTTCTCGGACAATATTTTTTATTTATTTATTTATCTAATCATTTGCTACACAAATAACCTAATAATGGTTTTCAAAGCTTGTGCACACAACATTGTGAGTAACCTCTGCAGATCAGTTTAATTTATTTTTATTCAATTCAATCCAATTGAGCAAAATACAATTTGCACGATCTTTTAAATGTTGAGTAACTCATAGCTCGTTTGCACACGTCTGGCAGGCGGTTCCATAAACAGACACTACGATGGCGGAAAGCTTTTTTACCAATATCGGTAGCACATCTGATTGAAAGAAGATTTCTTGATCTGGGCAATTGAGAAAACGTGTAAAATCTCGAGAAATACGGAGGTCCGTCGAATAATATTTTGTAGGTCTGAGTGCATAGTCTAAAATCTAAGTAGTTTTTGAAAGTACACCCAACCAATGATTTCTGGTAACTAGAGATATGATCAAACCGGCGAATGTTATGTACATAGCGGGTGACAGAATTGAAAGCCAATTTCGATTTTTCGAAGTTTTCGTGAGAAACATTTGCGTAAAGTACATTGCCATAATCGAACAGGGGAACAATAAGAGATCTCGCGAGTTGTAACCGGATAGCCTGAGGAGTGAAATGCCGCAATGCAACGAAAGATTGCATTGACCCATATACTTTTTTACATGTCGCCGATACTTGCGCATCCCACTTCATGTGATTGTCCATGAGTATACCCAAATTTTTGACGATTGGAGAAAAAGCGATGATATCTTCACCAACTTTAATACGAGAGTCTACACTGAGAACCATTCGTTTCGTTTTAAATACAATTGCTTGAGTTTTTTCAGCATTTAAATTAATGCTATTGAAGTTACTCCAACTAGTTATCTTTTTAATATCTGAATTGACTTTATCGACAAGATTATCAATTTCATTTAAGCTTCCGGAGGTATACAATTGAAAATCATCTGCGTATAAATGAAATTGACAGTACGACAACTGCTCTGGAAGATCATTTATAAACATCGAAAATAAGAGCGGTCCCAAAATTGATCCTTGTGGGACATGCAACAATACAATTTTGCAACTGTGATTCATTAGGCATAAGTAGATACCTAAAAATGCAGCACACGTAAACTGTTTAGAACTGTTTAAAATTACACGGTTTGTTGATTTTCATATATCAGTTGAAAGAACAAAACATGACTTTTAAAAATGTTTATCGTTGTCCTTCGATTTTTAAATGAAGAATAACAAGCCACTCGAAAAATCTCAAATGACAATTGTCCCATATACCGTACGTGTGCGAAATGTCATTTAAGACATTTCGAGCAACTTTTTATTCTTCATTTAAAAATCTAAGGAAAACGAGTAACATTTCTTAAAAATCACGTTTTGTTCAGAAAAAGCGGCTTTTTTAAATGATATATAAAAACTGGTAGTTGTTCGTTGAGAGGTCGACTGTAGAGATATTTTACATCGCTGTGAGCAGTGCGTCTTGAGCTGCCCGACAGGTCAGACGTGTTTGCTTTTGTCAGAGCATCTTTTAAAGATTACCTGAAACTTATTTCGCATCAGTCTTTGTCAAGACTACCTACTTTTAAATTTAACATTTGTTTTAACTTTTTCCGTATTCTAAAGTGACAGGGCAAAAAAAGACACCACGCATCACTACGAGGAGAAAGAGAGAGAATTCTCTCTCGGACAATTCGAGTGTCTGCAGTGAAAATCCCTTTGATATTTTGCCTGAGCGAGAAGCTGGTGAAATGGAAGTTATTAGTAATGAAACTATACAAAATGTAAATTCTTTTAAAAAGGAGAAAGTTCCACCTATTGTGGTAACTATTTCTTCTGAATTTAATATTTTCAAAAAGGAACTTTCAACGTTTGTTTCTGACGTTAAAGTTACCTATCAAATTGGCCGTAGAGGTGAATGCCGCTTATTAGCCGACTCAGTAAAGGGTCGTGATCGTCTTGTTCAGTATTTAACTGACAAGATGTACAAATTTTTTACATATGACACCAAGAACGCCAAGCCGTTCAAGGTCGTCTTGAAAGGTGTCACCAGCGATCAAACCGTTGATGAGATCAAAATTATTTTGACAGAATTACTTGGCATAGCCCCTACCCAAGTAGTTCTTATGAAACAAAAATCACGAGGTGAAAACAACCAGAGAACTGGAGTTTCCCTTGTAAATTATTCAATCAATTTTAACCGCAGTGAGGTTAACAACTTAAAATTTTTTGAAAAAGCACATGCTTTATATAATGTGCGTGTAATATGGGAAATTTATTGAAAATTTGGCAGAGGTGAAAAGCATATCACGCAATGCCGTACTTGCCAACGATATGGCCATGGATCTAATTTCTGTAACATGGACCAAAAATGCCTTTATTGTGGAAACTCTCACGAAAAGGACACATGTCCTGTGAAAGAGAATAAAAAATTTCGGTGCGCCAATTGTAACGGCAACCATATGTCAAACTTCACGAATGCCCTGTCCGTTTAGCCATTGTTAAGGCAAGGCAAGGTAAACAAAATTCAGTTCCCAATCAAAACAAACTTCAAAACATAATTCTCCAAGCCTCGCTGTACCAGCCAATTTTTCTACTCCTTTGCATACCCGTTAAACATATGCAGGTAACAGGTAGTTCGAACATTAGTTCACCTAATGTTGGTAGTTCGAAAATGACCTTTAACATGGGGGGGTAAACAAAAACTGGTAGAAAATAAAAATATACCTATTACCCCAGCTAATATTGCTACCGCAAATATTTTTTACAATGTCAACTGCTTGGCAGGTAAACTAAGTTAACTGGATATCACCTGCTACTTGGCAACTCTAGTATCCAGACTCATTAACGAGTACCACGGAAAACACCGCAAGGCCCACCCAACACAGTTTATTCATACTTCGGAGTCAGCATTACCCGTTCCAACATCGCGTCAAACTGAATCATCACCACCTATCGTCTTGCAGCCACCAACCAACAACAGCCACCTAACTGAACCATCATCACCTGTCGTCCAGCAGCCACCAACCACTAACAGCATCACCACAGTTCAGCTTAACACTAACGGCGAACCAACAACAACTGCACCGGGTCAGCAGCCTAACGAAGCCATGTACAGGGATGCCACATATACAGATTTTTCTGTATTTTACAGATTTTTGAACTGAAAAAGCAATACAGAATCTGTATTACAGAATTACAGAGTATTGCCAAAAATACAGATTTTACAGATTTTTTTGTTATACCAACGAACTGAAATCAATTTCAAAGGTAGAATTCGATTCCATTTTCGGAGTTATGTAAAAAAAAAACAACATCAGGACTATGCATTGTTGTTAGTCTCGCTCGTAAGCAGCATACAACACCTCATGTGAGGTTCTCGGTGTCGCCGCTTTCACACAGTAGAGAATTCTCCATTCAAGCTATTTCTCGTTCTTTCCTGCTTTCTTTCTTACTCCCGAGATCATATGCACACACTCCCGTCTACTCTTCTCGTGTGTACTCGTGTATACCTACTCCCCACCTCGTGAGAACGACCAGCCGAAGACAATTGATTCAAGATGCTTTGCGATGGTTGCAGAGGGAAAAAAATGATAGGGTATCGGATTACTTCGGCAGCGGTTCACTTCGGCTGGTTTTGCATTAGACTGCTGTAAAAAACTTACCGAAGCAGTCCGATACCCTACACGTTGCCCCACTGTCGGCTGTCGTCGGTGCATGTCGGGAAGAAAGCATTTTCGTTTTCGAGCACAGTTTTTTAAGTACTCCTCCTATTCAAGCAATTTTAGTCGAGTACTCCTACTCACTAGCGGCGAAGGAAAAAAAGCACCTCTAGCGATTAATGAATACTTTTATATGTAAGCCTAGGATGCGTTGACATCGTCGTCAGTATGCGAAAAACAAAGTATCGGTGCTGGTGCTCTCTTTTTGCTCTCCTCTTTACGATGAATTTCTATTCTTTAGTGTACACCAAAATACGTGGTTCTCAATGTGCACAACTCGGTATATGAAGTTATTCGTCTCTGTTACAGAGAGCGATCAGAACCTGTTATATCCTTATTCTATTGAATCATGAATATGATTTTTTGTCAGAAAAAGAAAGAAAATGACAGTGTATGCTCTCCTACTCTCGCTTAAACTCAACCGCTGCCGAAGTAGTTCCTTCCCCCACACATTCCCTTTCACCGCACCACACCTCTGCTGCTGTTCAGGCGACATGATTTTCTCCTGTTGCTATCCTTTCTTCCCATAACTACCGGCCTATGGAGAGACAAACTCAACGATCGAATCAATTCTCAGAGCTGATGTAGTCTAGTCATGTGTTTGTTTTCTCCCAGAAACCTATGCACCCTATCATCATATCATTATGGGTTGAGGGGATTCGAGTTTAGTCGCGACCTGTACACTTCGTGAAGTGCACATATGATGAATAAACGTCGATTGCATCATATTCTTTTCGTTTCCATCACTGCTCACTAGCAGGAACACGCGTACTCTTTTACGGTAGCTGAGAAGCAATACGAAAGAGTTTGTTCGTGTCGGTTCGTGCTTGCTGCCACTCAGGGGAATGCATGAAGAAGAGTAGAGTATCTCCAAAGCGTGTGTCCAAAGACTTGAGAAGCGTAGCATATGTCTCGTTCTCAAGCAGAAAGGAGATGAAAGGTTTTACTGCTCGCTCGATTTGCAACGCTGGGATTATGTAGGTATCGATGAATAAGAAATGGAATGTGACTTGAACGAAGCCCGAAAACGAACGTTTTGAAATATTTGTCAGGATTTCTATTCAAAATTCGTAAAACAAATTGCAAAGAGGTGCGATTTCACCGATCCTGTTATAAAAATGGCAGCTTTAAGTAATCTTAAATCGTTCGTGAAATTGGAAAATTTAAATGATGCGACAATTCCCCAAATTCGTAACAATAACTGACTGACAAGGGGTGTCTAACGAATTTCGCACGCTTGAAAAAAACTTTTTGACCGGAAAATTCATTGAAACAAATGACTTAACTTGGTCTAAGCTGTTGAACACCATTAGTTATTTCAAGTTCCTATTACAGATCATTTGTGAGATTTTTTTATATGAATCTACACTCTTCTGCTTGTTTAGAACGCAAACTTTTAATATATAATTGAAAACCAGAAATTGCATGGCCTCTAAGCTAATGATCTCAATTTTAAAAGCTGAAAGCTACGTTTCAGACTAAGGAGGAGATTCTAATATCAAATTAACGAAAACTTTAAAAAATAAATTTAACAAAAACCTGTATGAACATCACGTAGAGAAGAATGAATTTGTTTAAATATGTTCTGCAAGTAAATGTTTTCCATCCAAGATTCTGAGTTTGCTCGATACAGATTTTTAATACAGATTTTTTGGCCCGAGATACAGATATACAGATATTTTCAAAAAAAGAATACAGATATAAATGTGACAACCCTGGCCATGTATCGATCGTTGCTTTACATCCCCAAGCTCACAGATCGACTCATCAAATCCTTCCGGAGACCGGAAATTCGCATTGGGTGATATTTGGCCATTTTGGTCTGTTATTCAGAAACCAGAAGTTACCATCTTGGAATTCAAAATAGTCTCTTGGGTCGATTCTTAGCTCCTATACATCATTTCGATCATTTTAAGCTGTTCTACGGGAAAATTGTTCCAAATGTGTTTCATTTGTACGGAACCCTTCTCTTACAAAGAAGGGAGAAGTGTCGTGCTACTAAAGAAATGTTTCCTGCTCCCAAACACTTCTACATGCCAAATTTGATTCCATTTGCTTGATTAGTTTTCGAGTCGTTGAACGTAATAAACGCATCGCAAACATAGCTATGTTGGATTTTGGTCTCGTGGAGTAGAAATGGCGGTTACGTCATTCCGTTTTCGTGAATTACTGACGCTATTTTTTACGCTTTTAATCGAATTTCGAAGCCTGTAGATCCAATTTGGTTTGTTCTATCGTTTTACCGTAAAAAACACAAATCGGCCATTTTGGCGCTAACGTCAGTCAGGTGAAATTGGCGCTTGAGTTTTTGGAACGTTACGAGAAAGCCAATCGTTCAAAATGAAACAAAATTTTTCAGCCATATCGTCAACATCGTTTTTGTCAAAAACCGTCTCCCAGTCAACGGTAGCCAGGTATTCAGAGAATGCCACAAAGTCCATTCTGCGAAAGTTCAAATGACGCTCCCCTTGTCGTTCGATCGGTTCGTTATACAATGCACTGGCACTGGTAAATAAATTTCGAGAGGCGGGTGATGAGCGTCTACGGGTAGCAGCGGTGCCGGGCAATCGGTCACTTCGATCTCACAGCTAGGCAAACAAAAAACAAGATCGAGAATACGTTCGAGCGGGTTTGGTACCAGATTTCTTTGGAAGCACAAATAGTCCATACCGTCCAACAAAGCGCTAACGGATGGCGGTAAGTTAGAACGATTACAACTGATAATGTTATCGAACGAACACCACCGCATGCGTGGTTTGTTGTAAACGCCACAAAAAAAGACCGATATCACTCGGCAAACATTTTTCACAAAGCTCATTCATCGAGGCAACGTGGTCATTGATCACACCTACGTCATGGCTTCTATCCGGAGGAATGTAAATCACATTAATAAATAAGTTCCGACCTTTGACTGTAGAGCAGACACTTACTTGTTCTAAATTTCGCCCATGTGTGGTTTCTACGACACGGCAAACGTGTTGCTGTGCAACAGCGATTAAAACACCGCAAAATCGGGATTTAAAGCTCTTGATAGCGCTGCGATTGCAACGAAAAACGAATAGCTGTTGCGTATTGATGCATTCATCTGAACCGGTCTAAGTCATTATTATGACGTCAAATTGGCTGTGATTAACCGGTTTGCTAACATAGCAATAGTCCAATTTTTTTTGTCTATAATCTTGTTTATTAGTCTGAGTTTTTAATGCAAAATTTGTCAGTTATCTAAATCTAGGTAAAAATTTAATTCGACTAAGTCTATTCTAGCGGCATTACATGCATTAACAAAACAAATATATTTTATAAAAATTTTCAGTATTTCTATTCTCCGCCTGTTGTTTATTCCTGGTAAAGTAGGCCTTATTGAATCATCGAAGTCGAATCATCTCCATCCTCCCATGATTTCTGTAATGCTCCGCTGAAGGACCCTCCAAGCTGGACCGACTCGTGCACATGTGCAGAATTTGTGATGAAGTGTTTCAGCTGTGTTGTCGTCACAATATGTACAATTTTCATTTTCCACACGTTGCATTCTGAAAAGCAGTTTGCGATGCTCTATCTTTTCGCCTGCTGGTGAGTAGAGTTGTGATCGCTGCGCCGAGTTTGGCTGCATGTGCTGAATTTGTGATGAAGTGTTTCAGCTGTGTTGTCGTCACAATATGTACAATTTTAATTTTCCGCACTTTGCATTCTGAAAAGCAGTTTGCGATGCTCTATCTTTTCGTTTGCTAGTAAGTAGAGTTGTGATCGCTGCGCCGAGTTTAGCTGTATTGTTGAAATATTCCGCCACGTGCGGGGCCAGTTGTTTGCTGGATGGCTGCGTTCCACTCTTGGTACCTCAGTCTGTTGGATAAAGTACTGATGGATTTGATCGGTGTAAGGGTTTTGTTGGATTTGATGGGGGAGATGGGACAAATTTGAAAGGATTGTTTTGAGATCAGGGAAATCAATTGAGATTGCAGGGCAAGGATTTGCATAAAAAATAAGGGATTTATTTTTATAAACGGAACGGAGTCGATCTTTTGTAAGTGACGGTTCAATGCTAGCGACTTACATTTTAGCGCCGGTAATTGCAGTTTCAATCCACCATTTTCTGTGCTACGCGCCAGCTGCTTCATAGGTACGCGCGCGACCATACCTCTTCATAAAAACATACCCTTACTTACTTACTTAGATGGCCGTACGTCCTAAGACATGGCCTGCATAACGTGGTTCCGCCAATTCACTCGGTCCATGGCTGCCTGCCTCCAGTTCCGCGGGCACCCGGTACTTTGCAGGTCGTGCTCCATCTGATCCACCCATTTCGCTCGTTGCGCCCCTCGCCTTCTCGTTCCCGCCGGATTTGAAGCGAACACCAATTTTGCAGGGTAGCTATCCGGCATTCTAGCTACATGCCCTGCCCAGCGTATCCTTCCAGCTTTAGCCACTTTCTGAATACTGGGTTCACCGTAGAGGCGCACAAGCTCGTGGTTCATCCTACGCCTCCACACTCCGTTCTCCTGCACACCGCCAAAGATGGTTCTTAGCACCCGACGTTCAAAAACTCCGAGTGCTCGTAAGTCCTCCTCGAACATTGTCCACGTCTCATGCCCGTAGAGAACGACCGGTCTTATTAGCGTTTTGTACAGGATACACTTGGTGCGAAGACTCAGATTTTGTGACCGTAGTTTTTTATGGAGCCCATAGTAGGCACGACTTCCACTGATAATACGTCTCCTTGTCTCCCGGCTGGTATCGTTGTTCTCAGTTACCAGAGAGCCAAGCTACACAAACTCGTCGACCACCTCGAACCCATCCCCGTCGATTGTTACCGTATTGCCTAGGCGTGCCTTGTCGTGCTCGGACCCACCTGCAAGCATATACTTAGTTTTTGACGTATTTATCTTCAGTCCGATCCTATCTGCTTCACGTTTCAGTCGGGTATACTGGTCTCAAATTTTCTGCCGATATTGTCATCCGCAAAGCAAATAAATTGACCTGATCTGTTGAAAATCGTGCCCCGCATGTCAAACCCCGCTCGTCTCATAACACCCTCTAGCGCGACGTTAAACAATAAGCAGGAAAACCCAAAATATACCCATTGTTGATGTTAGTTTTGCAATGTGCACACATAAGGAAGGCAATACGGATGTGAGGTACCATATCCTGGAGGTACCGAATGTGTTGAGTATCATGACCCTCTGGTGCAGCGTCAGCATACGCAGTGACTGTAACCACATTAGTTGCTTGAACTTCTTATTGCAGTGTCCCAGTTCAACGTCGTCAACAGCCGTATAGATTTTGCATATACCACACCCAGAATTTTGACTGTGTCGACTGTTTGCAGCCAGTGGGTGTTTCCTTCATGAAAACCGGAATTAATGGAAACCGTCTTGCAAAGATTCAATTTTGTACCAGCAGCATTCTCAAATCGAGTAAACAACCCATTCATTTCGTCAAGCTGATTGATCGATGTGACGATCAAGCTTATGTCGTCCGCATATGACACTAGTAAATCATCCCCACACACACACGTTCCAGTCTGCACACTAGATGATGCAGGTAGAGGACAAATAGGTGCATGGGCAACGGGTCTCCCTGTCGTACCGAGCGCTGGATTCCGAACGAACGAGAGAGATGTCCGTTGATCAGCAGCCGAGAGATGGATCGGCTAGCGATGAGCGAGAGTAGAGCGATTAGATCCCGATTGAAACCCAACGAGCGCATGGTCTCGAAAAGGAATGAGTGTTGGACCCGATCAAATGCGTGATCGAGATCGAAACTGATTAGTTTCCCATCACGACGGCTATGTGCAAGACTCGCAATACGATGCTTCAGAGCAAGAGTGGCTTGAAATATGTTACGTTCTGAGTTCGAGCACTTCTGCCCGTCAAGATCCGATGTTCTTCCATCACTCGCTCCAGCCTAGTTTTGATTATTCTGGAGAAGAGCTTGTAATCGCTGTTGAGCAGCAAGATCGGACGGTATGATTTGGCTGTTTGATCGCCTCCTCTCTTTTTTACCAGTACAACTATGCCTTCTACAAATGATGGTGGTAGGTTCCCGCTGAGTCCTTCGTTCAGCAGCAGGTTCAGTTCTCGGTGGATGACAACAAACATGCGGTATTATAATTCTCTCGGTATTCCATCGCAGCTGGGCGATTTCCGAGGTGCGCTTTGATTGCAGACCAGATTTCTGCAGTCGTGATTTCACTCGTACAAGATTCATTCTTTTTTTTCTAATAAGGGGGGGTTGTTAGTAGTTTAGGTATTTATGATAAATATTAGTAAATAATGAGTATGTGTGTCCAATCACAAATGGTGACTTCTCAACACTGTTAGAAAAATTGTGATTTTTATTGTTAGGATTTGTTTGCTTTCGCAATTAGGACATATCATTCGTAGGGATTTAGACCTACTTGTAAATAAAAGGAAGTAAACTTACAACTAACTTATTGCCTATAAAGAAAGCTTGTCGTAGCAATTGAGGATTGCAACGATTTTTGTCGAAAATTTTTCATTAATTTTATTTGACATAGCTTCTAATGGTTCAACACCAGTAAGTCTATGTAATTCGAGTGTACCAAACCAAGGAGGACGCTTCAAAACCATTTTCAGAATTTTATTCCGAATCCTTTGGAGCGTTTTCTTCCTTGTTAAAAAACAACTTGACCAGATCGGTACAGCATAAAGCATTGCTGGTCTAAAAATTTGTTCATAAATCAAAAGTTTATTCTTTAAACAAAGTTTGGAATTTCTATTAATGAGAGGATATAAACATCTCGTGTATTTGATCTTCCTTCGCCTCTCCCCTAGCTGGTATAAAGACAGGGGTTCTCCTGCCACGTGCGTTTCATTGATCCACATAAACTTGCAAGAAAACCTTCGTTGGAGAGTTCTCCTTTTAGTCGATTGATGGTAGGTAGTAATTCGGGATGCTGGTAATAATCGTCGTACGCTTGTCGGAGTGCACCGTATAGGTGTTGATGTTCTCTATGGAATTCATCAAATGCAGTTCGAGATTTCCATTTAAAATAGTTTTTGATTTTTGGTTTGACAAACGTGATCCACCATTCGATCCAGGAACCATAGTTTCGTCGTTACCGGGTCCAATATTGCCACTTGTATTGGAATTCCGCAACGTTTTGGTCGGTCAGAAGGTGTGGTCGAAGGGACCAAAAACTACGACCATGTTCTAGACCGAGATTCGGAAGACATAGTCGAAGTGTTAATGCTCGGTGAATGAGCAAACGTGTGCATGTGCTTCCGTAGATGATCCTGTAGACCGGTGCTCACGTATATCCTATTATGGCGCGACCGTGCGTTACGGCAGACGTACTTAAACCCGGGGTCGCGTGGACACAGTTTCTCCCATATATCATGTAGCTGCAGTTGTTTGACAACTACTTCGAGGGCGGGGCTCATATTTGGGCTACTCTAATCACCTGCTCGATGCACGCAATAGAAATCGCCAGCCAAAATGACATTTGTGGTGCGATGCCGCAGCTAGTATGAAAGTGTCTCATTGAAGAAGTTCTCTCAATAGGCGCGTTGTGAAGAGCCGGAGGGAGCGTAAACATTGCAGATCGTCGTATCTTGCACTCGCAGTGCAAGTAGTCGGCTATCCAAGCTTCTCTAAATGTAAGTGGCTTGGATGTGTTGTTTTAGCGCAATATCTGTTCCTCCTATAGAGTGGTCAATATTGAAGCAAACGACGCAACCCGGCAAGAAGAGCTGTTCGTTCTCTACTTCTTGTAGGCACACGATGTCGAGGCTTTGGCTGTTGATGAAGGTTCGGAGCGCATTTTGTTTCGTGGGATTCGTGATTGTTGTGATGTTTATAGATGCAATGTTATATGACGTGCCATTTAAAGAATATATTCGGCCTCCATACCATCGTCATCGTCTTCACGGCGGGGTTTTTTACCAATCGGTTTTGTTCGGCTTCGTCTACTACTTGTAGAAGTGGAGGACTCATCTGTTTCGTTCCCGTTGTTGATTTTGCTCTGCAAACGCAGCGTGTTTTCTAGCTTTTTAAAGATGGTATCCGAACACACGACAGGTTGCAATAGTGTTAGGAGAGACGATTGTACGTTGGACATTTTTGTCTGCGAGCGTGTGGACATAGCATTTACTCCAGGTTGAGTACTAGTTTGTGTTTTCGGGCCCGAGGATTTACTCTGGCTCGAAGATTCTGGTAGTTTGGGAAACGCATCAGATGATAACGGTGGTGGAGCAAAAGATTTTTGACCAACAGGTTTTTTACCTTGTTGCTTCTCACCAGCTGATTTTCTGAGTTGATGACCGGTCGCTGACCTGTCGGGCTGTCCAGTTTGCTTAGTCAAATTTACGTAGCTCTTCTGGAATAGTAACTTTTTGTTCTGGACGCATGATATGCCAGTAATCGCTTGTTCATTACAATGTCGGCATGATGGTGTTTGACCTTTGCACGTAATGAACGCTTGTTCTCCGTCGATTGTACTCCATGAGTCGATCTTTCGCTTAACTAGCATACGGTCCGACTATACGCCGAATATCCCTTCACATTCGTAACTCGCGCCCCATGATAACTCGCCAATCGAGATCACTTCACCATAGCCTTTTAGGAAATGGACAACCCTTTCTTCTGACACGTCTTCAAAAAGGTCATGAACTTTCACTTCGACACTACCATCTTCCAAAGTAATACGATGCCTAATTTTCTTCCCCTCACATTCCACTTTATGTTTTCGTCGTGCTCATCGACAATTTTTAGTGCGAGCATTAAGTCGTCCTTTTCACCCAATGATGTTCTGCTCAAACTCCAATCCATCGACGGATCGGTAGGCCCTGGACCCGATCAATTGCCACCATTCGTTGTCAAAAACTGTGCTCTAGCCTTGCCTTAAGTATACTCTTCAACCGTTCTTTTAGTGAAAAATGCTTTCCCACCGTTTGAAAATCCGCTTCGATCATACCGATTCATACATCAGGTTCGCTCAACGATGCAGAAAATTATCGCAGAATTTCTATAATAAGTTGTTTGCCGAAAGTTCTCGACAGCATGGTACACGATGTGCTCTACCAATCTTTTAAACACGTTATCTCAGCTGATCAGCACGTTTTTGTTCAGAGGCGTTCTACTACGACAAATTTGATGCGCTATGTTTCGACTCTTGTAAATCGGATGGAAAAACGGCAGCAAATTGACGTGATTTACATTGACTTTGCCTAAGCATTCGACAAGGTGCCACATACTTTAGCTGTCAAAAAGTTCAAGCGAATAGGACTTCCAGAGTGGCTGACACAATGGATTTCGTCTTACCTTACCGGACGTAATTCTTCGGTGAAGGTAGGTGAAACGTATTCTACACCTTTTGAGATTCTTTCAGGAGAACCTCAAAGCAGTATTCTGGGCCCTCTGTTGTTCATACTGTTTATAAACGATCTCTGTACGAAGCTGAAATCTCCAAAATTATTGTACGCTGACGACCTCAAGTTTTACCGTGTAGTCAAAACGGAGGCTGCCTGTTGTGCGCTTCAAATGGATATCGACATGCTTCTGGAATGGTGTGGCTTGAACGGAATGGAAGTCAATGTGACCAAATGTTGCGTGATCTCATTCTTCCACTTGCGTGCACTGATTGCCTTCGAGTACAAAATGGTGTCAACGAGCTTGACCCGCACGACCACAGTGAAAGATTAAGGAGTGCTTGTTGATAGCAAATTAAGATTTGCGGAGCACATTTCTGCAGTCACGGCTAAAGCTTACTCCCTATTGGGTTTTTTAAGCGAAATGCGAAATTCTTCGACAATATTTACACGCTCAAGATACTGTATTGCTCGTTCGTGCGCAGTGTCCTGGAATATGCGGTGCAAGTGTTGGCGCCGTATCATGCAATACACATCAACCGGTTAGAACAAGTTCAGAAACACTTTCTCCGATATGCTCTTCGATCTCTAAACTGGAGGGACAGAACTAACCTACCATCGTATGAAAGCCGCTGTATGTTGATCGATTTGCCCACATTGTCGAGTAGACGAGTTTTCCTCCAACGTATGCTAATATTCGATGTGCTAACAGATCGAATAGATTGCGTGGACATTCTTGAAAAATTGCGATTCAACACACCCCTTCGATTGCTACGTCAACCTGAGTTTTCCAAATCACCGCACTCTCTATGGAATGAAGCCATTGGATGTCTGTTGTGATTATTTTAATGATGTGATAAACATGTTTGATTTTGATGTGTCGAAATATGTGTTTAGACTAAGAATTAGTACATAAGTTAAATTGTCTGTACGATGTTTTTATGTCGAAGATGAAATATAATAATAACACTGTGCTACAGCGATTTAGAACTTCTGAACTGACCTAGTGTAGGTTGTAGGTCTTGTTGAGTATAACATTCGCTCATACTAGAATTTTTCCAAACACCCCCAAAATCTGAAGTTATGGTCAAAATACGGTTTTTCGGACTTCAGCGCATGTAATGTTTTTTAACTCAGTCATTTATCAACCGATTTTCAATACTTAAGCAGTTTTAGAAAGAAGACAAATAGAGCTTCAAAAATACATATAGGTTTGTTCTAATATCAATAAAACATGTTGAGTTATTTGAGCTTAAATCAAATTTTTTAGACTTTTTCACGCAATTTTTAAATTTAATTTTAAATTTGCAGTCTATTTGTGTGAGAAACATATAAACTAAATATTCACACAAATATACTAAAACTTTGAAAGTATATTCAATTCCGGATCAAATGAAAGTAGTTTTGTGGAAATTGGTCGATATTTGGCTAAGTTATATTTTTTTTTATTCTCGCTTGTTTTCCGTCGGTCTAGTTCCGCCACTGTTGTGGCCAATCACCGACGCCCAGGGAGGTGACTCCACACCCAGGACCCTAACTCACGACCCGTTAATTAACGGACCGGCGCCAACGGCTTTACTTCCTCATGCGATGGAAGGCGTGATCCCAGAGATTTTTCGCCTCAGAAAATCTCCCGGTGTCGGCTAGGATTGAATCTAGACCAGTTGGGTTGGTTGTGAGTGGATCACGCCACCTCACAACCATCGACACCTATGTCGGCGGTGGGATTCGAACCCAGGCGTCAAGCGTGGTTGACGGAGACGTTACCAACCACACTAGGCCCCCGCTCATTGGCTAAGTTATATATTGTTTAAGAAAACCAGAAGTTTTGGCTTCTATCGTACAATCGTTTCACGGTGCTACAAATGATGAAAAAATGCAAGAACTTTTGATGTTACTTGGTCTGGGTTGTAGCTTTAGTCAAATTTTACTTGCGCGTTTACTTGAAGATTTTCAAATACCCCAAAAATTATTAGTTATGGTCAAAACCCTGTTTTTTACCTTAGCTTACATTTTTATGTTTAATTCGGTTATTTTTCAACCAATTTTTTATATTTTGGCTGTTTTAGAAAGGCAAAAAATAGAACTCTTGAAACATATAAATATGTCCTCAAAGTTTACCTATATGTGATGAATTGTTTTAAAATAAATAAAATAGTTTATGTTATTTTCAAATTTTTCCAAATTTATTCGCAATTTATTACACATTTATGTAATGAACGAGCTTTAATTGCTGTAGAATTTGAAAGTTACATTTAGTGCCAAACGAAAACAGTAAGTGTTGTTTATAAAACTCTGTATAATTTGGCTGAGATATGACTTGATGTTTTCTACCATATACTTAGATTTCATCAAATCATTTCTCAGCCAAATTATAACAGATTTTCATTTACAACAGCTATTTTTTTCGTTTGGTACTAAAAAGAACTTTCCAAATTTTACAGCAATTGAAGCTCCGTCTTTACAAAAATGTGTGAAAAATTGCGAATAAATTTTGAAAAATTTAAAATAACATAAACCGTATTATTTATTTTAAAACTATTCATCACATATAGGTAAACTTTTTAGACATATTTATATGTTTCAAATGCTCTCTTTTTCGCCTTTGCAAAACAGCCAAAATATAAAAAATCGCTTGAAAAATAATCGTATTAAACATAAAAATGTGAACTAAGGTAAAAAACAGGGTATTGAACATAATATATAATTTTCGGGGTATTTGAAAAACTTCAAGTAAATACGCACTCGACTAAAGCTACAACCCACACTAAGTCACATCAAAAGTTCTTGCATTTTTTCATCATTTGTAGCACCTTGGAATAGTTGTGCGATAGAAGCCAAAAATTCTGGTTTTCTTATAGAATATATATAGCTTAGCCAAATTTCAACCGATTTCCACAAAACTACTTTCATTTGATTCGGAATTGAATATGGGTCATTCCATGTCAAGTGTCCGAGGAAATGCATCCACCATCTCCGATTTCGACCAAAATTTGTGAGTCGATCTACTTTGGGCCGGAACTTATAAGTACAAAGTGTTGTACCGATTGGTGGACCCCTCGGCCAATAGGACTGCCTCCACTTTTTGCGAATTTAGCAAAACACCTTTTCTATTTTGTGAAAATCTCGGGACCCTGAAAAGATACAGGTGATATTGACATATCATTTTGAAGGGTTTTAGATGTAAAATCGAACTACGCGATCAATTTTTGTCTGCAGTGTTGCCAAATTGCATTTTTTTCGATTCAAAACTTAATTTGCAATTTCCTCAAAATACCCCCCCCCTTCGATTTTGATTTTGACTACGCCAATGTGTTTAACAGACGATTTTACATAGGAATCACTTATCAGCAAAAAACAAAATTTAGCGTTCCAGAGATACAGCATTTTCAAAATCACAAGATTTGGATTTTGTCTACGCAAGAAAGCGCTTCTACATAAATTGCTGCAATCTTAATAGTATCCTAGCAGGCTTTTGTGTAATCGGAGAGATGTACCTTAGAGGAGCATCCGTTAAAGATGAAACGCAAAAAAACCGCTCTAGAATCATTTTCACGAAAGGGTACCGAAGAGTTTTGGCTACACTCTTCTTATTTAAATTTAAACTGTTTTTTGTTAAATGTACACTTTTGTCCATGATTTGAATTTTGAGACCAACTTGTGACATTGTTAATAATTGATTTCAGATTTCATTTCATAATTTTGCATGTTTACATTCAGGACCACATGTTCGAACAAATCACCGAACGCATCCAAAATATTATATCATAACCGAATATCTTAATTTGCTCATAACATAGCACGTCATTGAGCAAGTAAGCCTATCATAACATTCATTTGCCTATATTCTTCTTCTTCTTCTCCAGGATTAGAGCGAAGGTGGCTTTTTCTGTTCTGTTTATTTGACACAGGCTTCGCAGCCACTGTTTCCTACTGATAATAACAGTCTTCTCCCGGGACCGAACATGCAACGACTAGCAGTTTTGTAACGAAATTTGACGGGGGGGAGGCCAGGGGGCAAGCCAAGCTACGTAGCAAATAAAAAAATAAAAAATTTGGATTTATTCTAATTGTTTTTTTTCACGGCTTTATTTGTTTATGGTCATTTTTAATTCTTTGTCTTGTCTTATTCATTTATGATACAATGTATGTTTTTAGTAATAAAATTTGCAAAAAAAGTCATTGAGGTGGGGTGAGGGGGGGGGGGAGATGGAGTTTGTTATAATACTACGTAATTATCTTTATGGGTCTGACTTTGTGACGAAATTCTACGGTGGGAGAGGGGAAAGGGGATAAAAAAACCGAAAAAAGCTACGTCTTTTATGCATGCTCCTTCAGTAGCTAGTAAATCTCATCGCGTAGTCTGCTGTGGTGATAACCAATACCGTTTTCCAGCGACACAAATTTGTTTTAAATACAATCTAATTAAACACACCATCTTCAAGAATGAAATGACTGCACCCGTGATGAGACACATTGTTTATAGTTTTGAAATCATAGCAAATCTTAAATCAGGTAAAAACATGACCATTCGCCTGTTAGGCGTCGTACACAAATTACGTAACGCATAATGGGGGGAGGGGGGTTTAGTCAGCGTAATTTATTGTAACGTAGGGGGGAGGGGGGGGGTAGTAGAGACAGTTACGTAACTGTGATGTTTGCTCCAAATTTAAAATTCCGGAGGGGGGTCAGGCTTATCAGCGTTACATAATTTAAGGGGGGAGTCATGTCGAACGTTTCCTATCGTTACATAGATGGGGGGAGGGGGTCTGAAATCCAGATTTTTAGCGTTACGTAATTTGTGTATGACGCCTTAGGAAACGGTTTTAAATTGAGAGAGGATGATTTCTACAATGTGATAAACCAATAAAATGAAGCTTCATGTGAAAAGTGTAACCAACACTCTCCTGTAACTTTTCGTGAAAATGATTCTAGAATGGGATTTTTTGCGTGACATCATTAACGGTTGCTCATCTGAGAAACATCTCTTCGATTACACAAATGACTGCTAGGATACCATTAAGATTGCAGAAATTTATGTAGAAGCGCCTTCGTGCGTAGACAAAATCCAAAATCTTGCAATTTTGAAAATGCTGTATCTCTGGAACGCTACATTTTGTTTTTTGCTGATTCCTATGTAAAATCGTCTGCTAAATACATTGGCGTGGTCAAAATTGAAATCGAAGGGGGAGTATTTTGAGGAAATTGCATATTAAGTTTTGAATCGAAAAAAATGCAATGTTGGCAACACTGCAGACAAAAAATGGTCACGTAGTTCGTTTCTATATCTAAATCCTTCAAAATAATATATCAATATCACCTGTAGCTCTTCAGAGTCCCGATATATTCACGAAATAAAAATAGGTGTTTTGCTAAATTCGCAAAAAGTGGAGGCAGTCCCTTTGGCCGAGGGGTCCACCAATCGGTAAAACACTTTGTACTTATAACTTCCTGCTTAAAATACATCGACTCACAAATTTTGGTCAAAATCGGAGATGGTCGATGCATTTCCTCGGACACTTGACATGGAATGACCCATATACTTTTGAAATTATAGTATGTTTGTGGTTTGTTTCTCTTTAAAAAATAGACTGCAAATTTGAAATAAAATTTAAAAATTGCGAGAAACAGTCTGAAAAATTAGATATGAACTCAAAATAACTTAACATTTTTACTTTCGCTTATTTACCGTCGGTCTAGTTCCGCCACTGTTGTGGCCAATCACCGACGCCCAGGGAGACGACACCACACCCAGGACCCTAACTCACGACCCGTTTATTAACGGACCGGCGCCAACGGCTTTACTTCCTCATGCGATGGAAGGCGTGATCCCAGAGATTTTTCGCCTCAGAAAATCTCCCGGTGTCGGCTAGCATTGAATCTAGACCAGTTGGGTTGGTTGTGAGTGGATCACGCCACCTCACAACCATCGACACCTATGTCGGCGGTGGGATTCGAACCCAGGCGTCGAGCGTGGTTGGCGGAGACGTTACCAACCACACTAGGCCCCCGCTCTTAAAATAACTTAACATGTTTGATTGATATTAGAACAAACCTGTACATATTTTGAAAGCTTTATTTGTCTTCTTTCTAAAACTGCTTAAATATTGAAAATCGATTGATAAATGACTGAGTTAAAAAATATTATTCGCTCTGAGGTCCAAAAAACCGTATTTTGACCTTATTTTCAGATTTTGGGGGTGTTTGGAAAATTTCTAGTATGAGCGAATGTTACACTCAACAAGACCTACAACCTACACTAAGTCACTTTAGAAGCTCTTGCATTTTTTTTTTCATTTGTAGCACAGTGTAATAAGTCGCTGACCCTGACAAATGCACATGCCTCACCTCCATGGCACTGAAGTCATTTGTTATCTTTTTTTTTTAATTCGAGAACGGTACGACAGAAGCCGTAAAGTTATTCGATAGTGGGTTTAACGGTAAACTGCGAATAGTCGATTTTTAACGTATTCTCTCGCGCGGAAACACGTAACATGCGACGCGGCACGGTGCAATTGGAAAAATTATGTAATAGATGCTTGACTTGTGGTAAGCGCAATCGAAAGAACGTCTGCACGTCTCAGAAGCAGAGCTATATCTGTCCAATTCAAAATGCACATGTCAAAAGCGAGTTTTTTCATAGCATTTTTTATAGATTCGTGAGAAGCATTGTCAAATGCTCCCACAATATCAAGAAAATCTGTTAGTGAGATTTCTTTAGCCTCAAAAGACTTCTCTAGTTTTGAAACCAACGTGTGAAGTGCTGTTACAGTTGATTTACCAGTTTGATAGGCAAACTGGAATTTGTTTAATGATCTACTTTTTTAATATGATAATTCGATGTGTCAATGATTTTTCCCATCATTTTCAAAATGACAGAAGTTAGACTGATTGATCTATATGCTTTGGGACTCGTCCCGTCACGTAGCTAGGAAGGTAGGAATGTAGCTTAGTGTCATGCTAGCCCTGAACATCTCCACCAGACAAGGGACTAAATTAAACTAGCTTTTTCTTGTAAAAGCACTGGATAAATCTCATCTGGCCCTGGTGATTTAAAGGGCTTTAGGGAATCTACTGCCAACTCAACTCTTGATTTCGTAAATCATACACTGGCTAATTCTTGGGCTTCAACCATGTCATGGATTGAGCTAGGTTGAGCTATATAGAAGTCCTGTGCATTTTCGGAAGTCAATTGAGTCGAGCCTGGGAAGTATGAATCCATCAACATGTTTCCTGAGAGTCTGTTGTGAACTGACCGTTTTCGTTCTTAGAGCGGCCAAGCCTGTCGGTTGGTTACTAGAAAGTTCTGTCAAGATTTCATTATAACAAAAAACTAATGTCGGCTTCGAGAAACCGTTAGAATAGATTACATTTCAAGCTTTCGTAATAACTTGCACACTTTTTCTAAAAAAAAGGATTTCTTATCAAGTTATTCTGATAGCATCCCTTTTATTTCTGTTGTATGGAGCCAGCGACCAGTGCATTGATCTTATGTAGCAGTTTCCGAACGTACCATGGTGGAAGAAGTTATCAAATGTTCAGATCAGAGCTTTTCATTCTAGAGAGAAGCCTGGTGTAGTAGGTCGTAGCCGATGACATAATCAGCGCGTAAAGCTTGAATGAAAATATAATATATATAAACAGCATATTTTTAAATATGTCGAGTGCTCTATTCAACGTATTGTTTAAATTCAGAAAAATAAACTTCTGGTGACAAGAGATAAATTACAAGGGTTGTATGCAGAGCCACGACCGTAGGACATGAGGTAGTTTATTACATTACTTGCATCGAATATGTTTCAACAGTCAGAGTGCATGCAGATTAAAATAACATTTTATTCTCAATTCTAACACAAAACGAACAAACAAAAACATAGTTTCGCAACTCTGTATGTGTGGTTGATTCTCGCATAATGAGGTTTTAGGTACAGTGTACGTGTTGAATCGACATACTATATAAATTAATATTTTTAGTTCTGTCTGATTCCAAAAGTAATTTGTTAAGTGTAACTTAGTCTCCTATATCTAAATATCGTACATGGTTCAATAGCGATTGCTAAAGTGAAATACAATGTCATTGTTCCAAGTGCTGTTACGCATCTCTGTACAGGCCTATACAGCGCGGAACTCGGCTATACAATTTGTCATGCTATTGTTGAGTCCTGCAGCTTCCATTAGGGCGGTTCATCATTAGGTTTTTCATCATAAGGTGGTGCAGAAATTCAACACTTTCGGTCATATTCGTAACTGTAAACTTTTCGTCACCCTCTCGAACGTAGAAACATGGCTTGGTGAGAATGTCCGCAAGTTGATCTTCGCCACTAATGTATTGAATCTTCGTTTTCTTGGGCTGGATTATTTCTCGAACATACATATATTTTATGTCGAAATGCTTCATTCGCTGATGCTCCATTGGCTCTTCAGCAATCCGAATTTATGGAATATTATCCCCAAAAATCGTGAAAGGACAAGATTCAATTTCTATCTCACGTATTAAATTTGATAATCAAATTCAACTCCTCCGTTATATTGCTTTCTGATGCTTTCCAATTATAAATTCGCATCCAAAGGTGTTGCAACTGGTTTGTGGAATATATGGGCAGGTAGGAATCATTAAAATTCTTCTCCTGACATAGAATTTTGGGAAATTATTCCCATAATATTCTCCACCATTATCCGAAACAAACTTTGAGATTTGGGAATTGAAGTGAGCAGAAACCATAGCTACATACTCTCCAAACTTTCCCAGCACCTCATTTTTGTAGCGCATCAGAAAAACAACGACAAAACGAGTAAAATCATCAATGAAAACAACATAGTATTTACATCCGTCATATGTTTCATCACTCATTGGGCCACATACATCAGAATGCATGATTTTCAATGGCTTGATTGATCGGACACTATTGCTTTTAAATGGTGTTCTTGTGTGTTTGCCAATAACACAAGAATGGCATAAACTCTGCTTCTCAAGAACATGTGATTGTGTTCCTAATTGTAAACCATCAACCATTCGCTGAGGAACCAGTTTTTCTATTTTCTTATGGCCCAAATGTCCTAGTCTCTTGTGCCAAAGCTGAAGCGGACTATGGACCTCACCAACACAAACAATTTCATCACTGCCTACATCAATCATAAAATTGAGAACGAAAAGACCATCGAATTTCTTCCCAGAAACAATGTCTTCCCCAGATCTCTAGGCTATTGCTATCGTCACGCCTCGATCATCGAAGGACACACATTTACCAGTGGAGACAAGTCTAGATACGGATAGGAGATTGTGTTGTAAATTCGGAATAAAAAGTACATCGCACAATTCAAACCTATTTATTGTCTCCGGATTTACAACAATGCTTTTCAATTTAATCACTCCTCTCTCCCGCCCTACCATCACTTCTCTGTCTTTGGCTGTAGAGACCACAACTGGGTCCACAGCCCAGTAGTCCCTTATGATTGCATTGTCCCAACCTTGTGATCACTTGCCCCAGAATCCACTATGAGGGGGATCATCTTGCTGGTTCTCTGGATCCATAACCTGTTGAATCGACATACTAAATAAATCAATACCTTTAGGTCTGACTGATTCCAAAAGTTATTTATTCAGTGTAACTTAGTCTCTTATATCTAAATACCGTACATGGTCCGATAGCGATTGCTAAATTGAAACACAATATCATTGTTCCGAATGCTGCTACGCATCTCTGTGCAGGTCTTACAGCGCGCAACTTGGCTAAACAATTTGTTATGCTATTGTTGAGCCCTGCCAGCTCCCATTAGGGTGGTGCAGAAATTGATAATTCAACAGTACGGTGTTAGTATTTTTTTGAACGCATCTCTCCTCTCAAATTTCAACTGTCGAAGTTCTCTCGTTTGATGGCATAGGCCAATACGTTGGAGAGAGTTTAAGCGGCGTCTTGGGCATTGACGGAGAAATAGAGTTCAGTCGACCTCGGAGAAAAACTCACCGATACATTGGTGATCGGCGTTGCGGAAGTCGTAAGATACGGTAGCGGATGCAGTGTCAAGATTTTAATTCTGCGTTTATGGTTACTAATAGAGTTGGAAAAAAATTTTCGGGACTGTCGTTATTTTTCAACGAGGTTTTTAATGGAACTCAAGTAACACACAAAACATGTTAGAAAATAATTCACAATGACAGTAGTCATATAAGAGTGCCATAATCGCATTCGAAAACTTGTGTTGTTATTTTCTTGCTCTAAAGATATTATTTTATATCATCAGTGTATTTCATAGATCAATAAATAAAACTGCCTTTGCTTGTCTTTGAGTTGTGTTCATGATGTTATCAAAACAGTACGGAAAACAACTTAAAATAGAACATTTGTGAGAAGTTGTTCTTCATCAGTACCACACACCACACTTCGAAAACAAGCTCGTTTTTCTGGTTTTGAAGATTTTTTTCAATAACATGAGTTCAGCAAACAAAAACTATGACATAAATGACGCTTGTCTTCAAGATGTCTTCCAGGTGTTTTCTCTATTATAACAACTGTGTAAAAATGTCCAGCCGAAGCAGCCGCGCCAGTTCAATATAACACGCCCAATAATAATTTACGTACCTGTACAGTAATTTTCGTTTGGTTGGTCTTAGTATTCAGCAGCCAATTACTTGATCATAATGTTATTAAAATTTTTTAAGCGATTTTAATCAAACTATTTGAGTTGGGTCAAAATGCGCCATGAAAATGTAAACAAAACGCTTGCAGTGCAACCAATGTCACGCCCATTTTTGTTACCGTATATCTAACAACGTTCTCTAGTTTTGTTATATTTTATGTCTAGATAACGTTAAAACTATGCGAAATAAATTTTAATATTCAAGCGACAGAAACAGTTTATTTTGAAAGGTTGAACATTGTTTTTATCATCAATTTATAATCAATTAAAAGTGCCGCTGACGAACACAATTTTCGATCTAGCTGCACTGCGCGTAACAATACATTTGCGCATGCGCTGGGTAAATGTTGTCATAGCAACACATTTGCGGCTGCGCGCTAGTGTGGCGGATTCTGACCCACGAATGCGCGAGTTTTTTTTATTCCACTAGGTCAGTGCAGATCAACCCAGGAAAAAAGAAACGACATTGGGATTTACTAGGCAAGTAAGAAAGAGATGTCAGATAGTTGTTTACGAACTAAGCTCATGCGGTGTTGGGCTAAATTGAGACTCTTCGCAATTAAATGAATCAGCAACCATTCTGTAATGAATAATCTTTTTTTCACTGATGGATAAATAGATAACCGTATCCAATGAATGGCGCATAATTTTTTTAGAAGTAAAATGCAATGTTTCACCATGAAATTTGACGCGCACGTAGAACTTTGTATTAAGGTGGCCTTTTCCTATACAATTTTGAGGTTAGAGCTCTTTTCACTTCTGTATTTTGATCGTAAAAAATTCGGCTTCCACTAAATAAACAGCACTCAAATTGCTACTTCAGGTATGCAACAGTTGTGAAAACAATTGATCAAAGTTTCATGTACGTAGTCTTCATAAATCAAGAAAAAATTAGATTGCAAAATTCGAGTTGATCGCGACCACGTCCCGATTCACGTTAAAAGCGTCAAATAGTTGGTCTGATATTATTGTTCATTTTTGGTGAATATTCGATACGCCATAATCACTATTTTTTTCTTTGTAGTTCCTTATATAAAGCAGCGTTGTTCTACAATATTTCTATTTTGTAGTTTTATGCTTGCGTCAACGATGTTTTTATAAGTTAGCAATTATAACTTCAACCTGTTTTCCATATTTTTTTACCGCATTGGTACTCGAGATGTATTTTGAAGCTTTAGTCTAGCAAGTTAGCTTGCTTTCATGAAGTTATATAATACTTCATATAGCACCAGTACTTTTTCTAGTAGCCTTCGATTTTTGCGCTTTTCGGGTGATAGAGATGTCATATAGAGATGGTCGGGTTTGATGTTTTTCAAACCCGTACCCGACCAGAACCCGAATTTTTTTTTCGGTCGAAACCCGAGCCCACCCGAACCCGAAACTTTTATTTTCGTTCAAACCCGAACCCGACCCGAACCCGAAAATTTTATTTCCATGAAACCCGAACCCGACCCGAACCCGAGATTTCATATATTTTATAGTCGGGTTTCGGGTTTTCATACCCAAACCCGACCTAAACCCGGCATTTTCAAAACTGGAACCCGACCCGAACCCGAAAGTTTTTTTTCCACCAAACCCGAGCCTGACCCGTACCTGACACTTTCAAAAATTTCCAAACCCGAACCCGGCCCGAACCCGTCAGGTACGACCATCTCTGGTGTCATAGAAAAGGTAATGTCAACTGCAATCTATAACCGAAGGTTGTGTTGGAGGAGTTATAATAACTGTTCTATAACAAGGTGTGTTACTTGGGAAATCACCAGGATTTCGATCGCTGCAAAAATAGTAGTAAAGGACGTTCTCAAGTGATGTTCCCGTGAAATACTCGCATTTATCGTGGAATGGTATTTCATGAAAATAAAAGCGTATTTCGAAGCAATTTTGCCTGAATAACTTGTTGATTTTGTAGGTTAACAACAAACTAACCATTGTGATCGTTTTTGAAGAAGTTAATTCAATTTAGTAAATTGAGTAATTTAGTTAATTTTGCCTTTATTAAAGCACGAAGAATGAATTGTCATTATCATGGTTCTGATAAAGTGATTTTTTGTTAATCCTGTAGCTGATATACTGATACACTGTTTACAAAGGTATTATATTTTTTTAATAACATGGAATTTTGAATTTAATGCCTGTGTATAGTAAGGAAAAATAGAGCTTTTAAACATAAAATGCGTTATTTTGCAACAAAGAGGAAGGGAGGGGTCCCTTGGAGCGGAAGGGTATTCCAATCGAATACAAATTCGGGAGTTTTACTAAGTGTCTCTAGAGAAATAATTTCCCCTATTTTGGGCAAAATTTGTGATGGTCGATGCCAAGCTTGTGCCTTTTCTTGGTAACTTCCTATGAAATAACCCACATATTTATATTATATCTACATCGCATTGCAATAGAAACAGGCTGATTATATACTGTACCTATCAAATACCATTCACCATTGGTAATAAAATCTGATAGATCTCCGCCATCCTCGGAATTGAGCACCAGATCGAGCTGAAAAAGAATGATAAAGTGTTGAAAATATAATATATAAGAAAACTGCATTGTAATATTACTTTATTATTTCAATTCATTTATGCAACGAAAATAGGGTAATAGGGGTATTTTGGCTCACATGCATATTTTGGCCCACCCGGTAACATTTTACGCATTTTATCTGATAAACTCAATTTATATTAGAAAATTATGCATGCAACATTGAATAACACACCTAAGAATCATACTACACTATAATCGAAAAACTGGCTCTAGGTAGTGTTATTTTGGAATTAGTTCATACATATTCGAAGTCATGGCTGAGTCAACCCAAAGACAAGAGGAAGTGGTAATATACAAGTCAACGTCCGGAAGCTATTGCAACAAATATGTATGCTTTTGAAACAATTCGTTGTTTTAGTAACATCAATAAAATGTCATAGAAACAGTTTGGTCTGTGTCTGAGATACTGGAACGTGGGACTCGACTGCCGGAGGCCAAGGACTTGGCTCGTGGCGCGGAAAGAGTCCCTCTATGATTCGCCCCAGCATCGCTGGTGATCGCTCTGCAGGCGCCAGCGCGCCTTTGGTCTTGGCCATTACGATCCTGTAGGCGTCACCCCACGGGTTCGTATTGGCACTCGCGCATAGCCTATCGAAACAGGCCCTCTTGCTGGCCTTAATCGCACTCTTCAGCGTCGATCTGGCAGAACTGAATGCTGCACGGCGCTCTGTTCGTCTGTTCGCGCACGCTGCATCCTCCGTCTCGCACGGAGGCACGCACTGCGAAGGTCCGCTATCTCGTCAGTCCACCAATAGACCGGTGGCTTCCCATTCCTAGGTTGGCGAGTCCTAGGCATGGTGGCGTCGCACGCCCGAGATAGCATAGCAACTAGTTGGTCAGGCGTCGGGCGAAGCCGATTGCCCCCCTCGCGCTCTCGTCTAATTGCCTCTTCAAATACCTCGGCATCAAAACGCGATGTCTTCCACCCGCGGGCGAACGGAGTGTTGGCCCTACTCGTCGCTTGCTGCCTCTCGTTGTTGTCTACACTATAACAGACCGCCTGGTGGTCGCTATTAGTGTAGCCATCGTCTACCCTCCAGTTCTTGATCAGTCCTGGGCTGGAGAACGTCACGTCGATGATCGACTCCGCGCCATTTCTGCTAAATGTACTTTTGTTCCCAACGTTGGCCAGATCTAGGTTGAGCTTTGCCAAAGCCTCCAACAAGATCTGACCCCTCTGGTTCGTGAAGTGACTTCCCCACTCAACAGCCCAAGCGTTGAAGTCCCCGCCACCACCAACGGCGTTAGGCCCGTTAGCTCCATGGATAGGAGATCAACCATCAGGGTGAACCTTTCGGTAGACCAACGTGGCGGAGCATAGCAACTGCAGTAGAACACTCCGTTCACCTTAGCAACTACGTACCCTTCTTCTGAGGTTGAGCTTAAATGTATATGTGTGTGCGTGTGTATGTGCAGATTATTATTCTCACTCACTTTTCACAGAGATGGCTAGACAGATTTTTATGAAATTAATTGCAAATGAAAGGTCTTGTTGTCCCATTAAACCCTATTCAATTTTATTGTAATCGGATTTTTAGTTTAGAAGTTATGTATCAAAATGTAAAAACCAAGAAACTTAATTATCTCAGATACTTCACAACCGATTTGATCAATACTATTATCAGATGAGCGGGCTAGTTAATGGTTAACTGATGAATTATGATTGAACACGTGGTTTCAAAGTTTGGTTGCCCTATACTGCCCATAATTTAAAAATTGGCTAATATGCAATAAGCATCAAATCGAGAAAAACGCGTTTGAAAGTTTTTTGTCGGTACAACATATTTTGACTGTTCATGACAACTTTTTTATTGAGTATATCACCCTTCATATATGCTGGAACCTTGCCGTTGAGTTGAAACCGAGAAATCTGTAGAAAAATTCCATCCGCCACGTATTTTTACCGAAGTAGCCGTTTTTTCAATTATAAACGAAAGGTCAGTTGACAAAACGGTGTACAATTTGGCTAATATCCATACGATGTGGATTATATCGTACTCGTTGGTGATGAAAATGGTTTTAAATTTAATAAAACAACACGGGAGCACAAGTGAGGATGAAAAAGACGACGAGACAATTGTTACGTGCAGCAATATAATAATATAACGAAAATATTATTATTCATGGTAATCTCACAATCCACTTTCCTATTTTTTCTCATCAAATCCAAAATGAAATCTGAATCTTCTCTTTATTAATATTACTCCTAATCAAAGAGCTAAATAGCATTTTTTTAAATATAAAGATTCATGACAGAAAGAAACAGTCACACGTTTTGATCATTGGGTTTTCTCAGTACAACAAATAAATTCTTGTAGCATCAAATATTTTTCGTGAAAAAGTAAAATTTGATGCCAGGGCCTTACGATCGCTCACCTGTCGCCAGTAACCACCAAGCTACAACACACTTTCGAAAGTTAGAAGAAACACAGTTCAGTAGTAATACACCGGTTCGTGAACATACCACAGCTTCATGTTGAATATTGGATATTAGCCAAATTCTCAATTATTTTGGATATTAGCCAAAATTGTTTCACGTTTGCTGCCTCACCAAATGCATTTTTTGACAATCGGCTTCCGTAGGGACCTTGTTTAGGGTGTGTACCATCACGAGAAACTGTTTTCTCGATTTTGGTAGAAATGGCATATTAGCCAATTTTTGAATTATGGGCAGTATACGTTCCCATTTCATTTGATTATAATCGAACTTAAGCAACCGTTATGTATTAAATTGTTGATCAAACAATGAAACTCTATTATCTCAAAGATTACAGGACTCATTTGAACATAACTAGGGTCATACGAACGAGTCATCTCTCAAACTTACAAATAACAAACTTCATAACAATTTGATATGTGGCTCAAAAGTTATGGAAAGAAAAAAAAATCAAAGACTAATGGCTTCTGTATATCGCCTTAATTCTGAATATATTCATATTGGGTGGTATTCGGTCATTTTCAACTGCTTTTCTGGCATCAATTTGACACCAGAAATACTCATGTTGGGAGGTATTTAGTTATTTTAGTTGTTTTCCAGAAAATAAAATTGGTCGTCTTTAAATTTAAAATGGTGTCCAGGGTCAATGTTTGGTTTCTATGCATCATCTCGATTACGGAAATATCCATATTGAGTATTATTTGGTCATTTTCGACTGTTTCCTAGAAGTTGCCATTTTGCAATTCAAAATGGTGCCTGGGGTCAATTGTTAGCTCATTGCATCATTCTGGTTCCAAAGATACTCATATTGGATAGTATTTGGTTATTTCAGGCTGTTTTTCACAAATCAGAATTCGCCATCTTGGATTTCAAAATGGTATTTAAGATAATTTCTTGCCTCTGAGCGTCATTCTGGTTGAAGAAACATCCATATTGGGTGTTATTTGATCATTTTCAGCTGTTTCCCAGGAACCGGAAGTCACCAACCTAGAATCTAAAATGGGGTCTGTGGTCGATTTCAGCTGCTGTGTATCATTCTAGATCCGGAGATACTCATGTTAGACGGAAATCGGCCATTTTTGGCTGTTTTCCAGAAACCAGAAGTTGCCATCTTACATTTCAAAATGTTGTCTGCATCATTACGATTCCAGAGATACCCATGTTTGGTGGTATTTGCTCACTTTCCGCTGTTTTTCAGAAACCAGAAGTCGCCATATTGGATTTCATAATTACCTTTGGAGACAATTTCTGGATTTTGGATGTCATACTGGTTTAAAAAACACTCATTTTAGGTAGTATTTGGTTATTTTCAGCTGTTTTTCAGAAACCGGAAGTCGCCATCTTAGTATTCAAAATGGTATCTGTAGTTGATTTTTGCTTCTGTGTATAATTCTAGATCCGGATATTATTATGTTGGGTGGAAATCGGCTATTTTTGGCTGTTTTACAGAAACCGGAAGTTGCCATCTTACAATCCAAAATGTTGCCTGAGGTCGATTATGGAACATAACGGGTGTTAAATAAAAAATGAGAATTTTTTCAATAGCTTTCAGTAACTCGAATACAGAGCGTAAAATTTTCTTTCTCCAAGAAAATTGCTCTTTGGGCTCCCTAGAAACAGTAGGCGTGTTTGGTTTTGCTAGTTTGAATTTAGTCAAAGCAAAGATGGCATCGAAACAGCACGTGCTCCGCGAACGCATTGTACGGTTCTACGAAACGCATTTCCAGCAAGGAAAAAAGTTCACGGTGACATATTTTAAGGAAGAAAATGTACTTGTCAGTACGGTATATCGTATCCTGGGTTCCGTGAACGTAGAGCGGAAGGTCGGAAGTGGTCGTCTGGTGACGATAATGACGAAGCAGAGGAAGACATCGTTAAAGAAGCTGTTTGACAACAAGGACGCAACCAGCCTGCGTGATGCCGGTCGGAAATATGGCTGCTCCCACGTATTGATCCATCGGACCCTCAAGATGAAAGGAATCGTCTGAAGGAAGAAGACGAGGTCGCCGGAGTACACGGAGGAGCAGATTGAGATGGTTAAAACACAGTGTCGGTGGATGACCAAAAAGTACCGCGGGACGTCTTTCGTTTTGGACGACGAAAGCTATTTTCCGCTGTCCAAAACGCATATTCCAGGAAATGATAATTACTACTCCAGCGACAAGTCATCCACACCGCCTGAAGTGAAATACAAGTTCAAGCACAAGTTTGAAAAAAAGGTTATGTTGTACATCGCCATTTCCGACCGGGGCATTTCAAAGCCTTGGTTTAAGCCGAGCGGTCTGGCAATCAACCAACAAATCTATCAAGAAGAGTGCCTCGATAAAATCCTGCTGCCGTTCCTGAACGAGCATCACGCGGATGGGAAGTACGTCTTCTGGCCAGACAAGGCGCCTTCCCATTACGCCAAGAAGACGCTGGCGTATCTTGAGGAGAAAAAGATACCGTTCGTGCCGAAAGATCGTAACCCAACAAACTTGCCCCTGTGCCGCCCAATAGAGGATTTTTTTGGCTCACTCAGTGCCCTAGTATATAAAAACAATTGGAGGGCCAAGGATACGAAGCAACTGATTACAAGAATCCGGAATTGTATCCGGAAAATGGACGTAAGTGCCGTACAACGTTCTTGTGAGAGCATCGCAACAAAGTTGCGTCGAACAGCAGACCAGGGCCCTTACTCAAACATTCACTGATATTTTTTTGAAGAAAATACATTATGTTATTAATAAAAAATACTGAAATCGATGAAAAAATTTTTTTTTTATATGTGATTGAAAAAATTCTCATTTTTTATTTAACACCCGTTATTTGTTACCATTAAAAACATTAACCTGCCAAATATGGCTCCATTTAGTTGATTAGTTCGCGAGATGTGCAGAAATTTGTGCAGAAACATGTCCTTTTAGAAGAGGGAGGGGCGTTGAACTATTATGAACATATTTGTTACCTCTAAAAACATTCACATAACAAATTTGGTTGTATTTTCTTGATTGGTTCTTGAGCCGTGCGAAATTTGTGTTTCATTTGTATGGGACCCCTCCCTTCCAAAAAAAGAAAGGGTGTCAAAACATTATGGGCATATTTTTTACCACTAAAAACTTTTACCTGCCAAATTTGGTTCCATTTATTTGATTAGTTCTCGAGATGTGCAGAAATTGATGACACCCCGTTAAGCATACAGACGTGAGGCATACGAACGCGAGGCATGGTACGCTAGGCATAATGCACGGCAAGCATACGGACTCGAGGCATATGGACGCGAGGCCGAATGGACGCAAGCCCGAATAGACGAGAGGCCCAATGGACGCGAGGCCGAATAGACGCAAGGCCGAATGGACGCGAGGCCGAATGGACGCGAGGCCGAATGGATACAAGGCCGAAAGGACACAAGGCCAAGGGGAAGTGATGCGGAATATGTTATATTATGTTATATGTTATATTATCGCTATCATCATCACAGCATTCGATAACATGTGCTTCAAAGTGTCATTTGGAAAGCAATACACTCGCGGCCTTCGGCCGACTCGCTGATCGAGCGAATGTTGTCCTTACACGCTACCGCTCGTTCGGACTTAACTAAGGGAAGAAAACTCTGTTTAAGTAGACCTAGCAAACCAGTAGATCAGTCGTTTGGGTGCGAGAGGCCGCCGCTTCCGACGGCGGGTCGGCGGCCGGCTCGGACTGCGGAAACCACGGCGGCCTAGTGCCGCCTCGTTTCCTTGCCCTCGATTATGCGTCTTCGCCGCATGATTTCAAGAAAGATATTATACCCAACTTAAACTGTTTAGGAATATAATAACACCTGAACAACATAATTGGATCTCATACGATCGTACAACATCGCATTTGGCCTCGCGTCCATTCGGCCTCGCGTCCATTCGGCCTCGCGTCCATTCGGCCTCGCGTCCGTTATGCCTTTTGGCAGTATGCCTCGTATCCATTATGCCTCACATCCATTATGCCTCGCGTCTGTATGCCTAGCATACTATGCCTAACAACCATATGCCTGGCGTCCATATGCCTCGTGTCTCGTCCCCGCAGAAATTTATGTGTCATTTGTGTGGGACTCGTTTCTTCCAGAAGAGGGAGGGGTCACAAACTATCATAGGAACCATTATCGGCACCAAAAACCCCTACAGCTCGAGGGCCATGGCCCACCTGACCCCCCCCCCCTTATTAAATTCGGCTATGTATATAAAGTATTCTATTTATTTAAACCTTGTAGATTATAAATGAAGTAGATCAAATTTGCGTCGAAAAAAAAACAGAAGGGTTGTGTGCAAAGCCACGACCGCAAAGTTGAAGTAGAATACTTTTACAAGAAAGATAACCCGGCTGCTTGCGTGTCAGTCATTTTTTCTAGTAAATAAACGTTGACTAATCGGATCAATCGAATTTTGCGCTTCAACAAGGATTGACCATTTTCAATAATATAGTAAGTTGCTTGTCATGATTGGGGCTTGTTTTTGAATTTTGATTATGCGAAAAATTGATTTATATGCAGATAATGAAAGTTTCGGCTGTCGTGTTCATGACTGAATGAAAAGATACTTCAATACGTTCTGAGACACGTTGTTCAATCTAGTATCGGATAAGAGGCCGATTACATTTTTGCGTTATCACTGACAGTGCGAACAAAGTATTCGTTGTGATAAAGTGAACAGTGAAATGCTGACATAACACTCAAAACTAGACGGCTAACGTGTTGTCAAAATGAGTCAACTTTTCATTGAATGCATTTACTAGTGCCCACTATCGCACAGAGCCTACTAAAATGCCTCACTGCATCAGCCACTATCGATGCTGAGATCCGCTGCAACTAGTTCGCTATCCATAGCCATGCCACAGTTGTGACCGCTATACGCTGCCATTGGTATCCACTGTTCTTGCATCAGCAGGCCCAGCTGCTATCGTTGCTGGAATCCGCTGCAACTAGTGCGCTATCCATTGCTACGCCACAGCTGTGGCCGCTATCCGCTGTCCACTGCACTGCTAGTGCTGCTGCTAAGGGAGGAAGACTGCTGTTGTCGCTGTCTAGAACTATTTTGAGCGGCTTCGATTGATTGATTGATTTCTTTTGAAGGGACTTTAACCTCAAACGGTCATTCGTCCCTAATGAGCGGCTTCGGCTTAAACAGGCTCTTTTATAGGCCAAACTGCATGTTTAAAATTGCAAGGTATATGATTCTGTCGACCGTGCTTGGAGAGCAATCATATGACGACCAATCAGAGGTCGAATTTTTCGGTTCGACAAGGCTGGACTATTTACAATAGTACAATAGTGTGAATAATAAAATTACAATTATCTTCTTTTGGGAAGAATCTTAGAAGATTTTCCAATCTATTGCTGCAAAAACGAAGGAAATGCATCGAAAACTAACCGATTTATTAGCATTTGAAATTGGACATATTTTTCACTTTCTTCGGTTTTAGATTTTCATTTCACATCCCTATGTAGCCGAACTTCCTGAGAGAAGTATTCTACTTCAAAATTGTCCTGACCAAGTTACCAAGTTACCTGTTAAGTTACCGGAAGAAATTTTATTATTTTATTTTATAACAAGATTTAAAAAAAGAAGATGACACAGTCGAAAGAGTGAAATGCAAATAATGATGTGAAGAAATAGGAAAAGTCTTAAATCGGACAGCACTTTTGCCTTTCGCCTAGAAAGGTGTAGCAATCACTGCAAAAACCTAAAACTATGAAAGTGTTCCAAAGGGCCGAATGTCGTATATCACTCGACTCAGTTCGACGAGCTGAACATTTTCTGTATGTATGTACTTTTCTCAGAGATGGCTGAACCGATTTCCATGAAATTAATTCCAAATGGAAGGTCTAGTTGCCCCATAGGTTGCTATTGAATTTCATTGTAATTGGATATTTAGTTTAGAGGTTAGGCGTCGTACACAAATTACGTGACGCATGAATGTGGGTAGGGGGGTTGAGTTTGCGTTACTTATTTTGACATATGGGGTGAGGGGGGTATAGTTGAAACAGTTACGTAACTGTTATTTTCCTTCGAAACCGCAATTTTTTGTGGGTCAAGCGTTACGTAATCTTAGGGGGGGGGTCATGTTGAACGCTACTTATCGTTACATAGGGGGGGGGGGGTGGAGGTGGTTTAAAATCCAGGTTTTTAGCGTTACGTAATTTGTGTACGACGCCTTATGAATTATTATGTAAAAATCACGAAACATCATTATCTCAAAAACTACACAACCAATTTGAACAAAACTGGTGTCAAATGAACAGGCTGTCTTGACGATGTTTCGTGATTTTTACAATTTGATACATAACACTTAAATTAAAAATTCGATTATAATGAAATTCAATGGCAACCAATGGGGCAACTAGACCTTCCATTTGGAATAAATTTCATGTAAATCGAATCAACCATCTCTGAAAAAAGTGAGTGAGGAAAAAAAGTTGCACACACACTCACACTCACATTCGGTCCTTTGAAGCATTTTCATACCTTTAATTTTTGCAGTGATTCCTATACTGCCGCTCATGACAAGTCCGTCCCATTTGCGGTTTTGTGCTGATAAGAAAACAGCAATTAAAAATCTTAACGATTTAGGAGAAATTTTGCACTCGTATGCTTTTCTAATTAAGACTGTTAACAGAATTTGTTACTGCAATTGCAAACAAATACTTTTGCGTCAAAAAGTGTGCATAAACATCAAATCTTGTTTAAAATATGTAGAAAATCATAAGCTGGGACCCATATGCGGTTACTTTTATGATACCTAGCCAGAATGACAGCAAATCATTCACATAGCCACTTGCGAACGGTGATGAAAAACAAACTAAGTACTGCAAAACGATTCCAGTGCAAGGCTTGCGTTTGGAATAAATTCGTCGCTAGTCGATCTTCAAATGACCATTTCTCGTGTTTCCACAGAATGATTTAATGATTTTGTAGCGAGAAGCATCTCACAATGTGGTTGAATAACTGCGCCATCCACTTGTTTCGCTATCTGATACTATTGATAAATTCAAAATCATTTCAGGTCGAGGAACTTGTTCTAAATTTACTGAGTGCGCCCACACGTTCGTAGCGGGGCAGCTTCTACACATCAGTGAAAACAAATATGATGAAAACCCTTCTATTAGAATATATTTATTCCCTTGTAAAAACAGCTAAAAAGCGTAAGTAGTCGATATGACTATTGACGCGGTCTTCAGAACGAAACTCACCGTTTCTCTATATGTGTTGAATAATTGTTACCCACGGCCCAACATGGATGAAAAAACAAAAAGAAGTACTTACTTTAGCATGTTTTAACTTACAGTACCGTGAGTAGTAACATATCTAATAATGATGGCCATATAAAATTCTGTTCGCCGTTAATGAAAAAATAGCATCAGCCAGACAACAAAGGTCGCGATTTTAAAAAGCCGCTACTAAACGCTAAGGCTGTGCGAGATTTCGAATGATTTCTATAATTTCGCAAAACTCGAAATTTCCCGAAATTTCGGTTTCGTGAAATTGCCGAAAAATTTCGTTGAATTTCGCTAAATTCCGCCTAAAATTTCGCGAAATTAAACTTCCAATTTCGACGATTACGAAATTTCGCGAAATTTCGGACCAAATTTCCGATGCACATTATTACATTATTTTGGTTTGTGCTCATTGCGACTATAAATAAAATTGAATGTATTTCAACAGATATCTGGTATACTAAGTCAGACATAGAAGAATATACTCTCAGCTTTTTTTTTTGTCGATTGCTCTGGTGAGCAGCAGAATACCAAAAATCACCGGTAAGTATAAGCACTAAATCAAGTAAGTTTAATCACTTTCTCCTTTCAGGTTGCAATCGAGAACGCGGGATGTAAATGAAAACACTGTATTTAACTCAACTGATAACTATATTAAATTCAAAAACTTAAATAAATTGCGTATAAAAATCGAATAATTTGTCTGCTTGCTGTTGACGAATGAAGTGAAGAGAGAGCGCACTGACTGTTGACGTTGCTTATATATCCTAGAGTCCGGAAGCAATAGATGGGCGAACTGGTTGGTAGCACTGCTTGAACCGGTTCTCTAGAATGATTTTTCTAGCAGACGGGGTTGTAATTGGGGGCTGACGAATGATGACGTCTGATGGTTTCGTTATGCACGAACATACTGGCCCCTCAGAAATGCCAATTTCTGGATGTTGTCCAATTCTGCTTCGATGACTGGGTGAAAATTACTCTCGAATGAGTGAAGACGTCGTAGCGTGTAGACATAATCTTTGAAGCTGGCATCCTTGTTGCGCAACGTCACTCGATCGATGATTGTGATGATGTTGTTGGTTGTAGGATGTCACATGAAAATAAGCAAGAAAAGACCCGGTAGCGGGAATTTTGGAAAGTAAAGATTTGGACAGGTTCTCACCTTGTCCCCCTTGATAGAGGGCCCATAAATATTTTGATTCTACGTGCTCGAACAGGTAGGTATACTTCTAGGTGGTGCAAAACAGGAACGATTCTGGAAGTTATGCTGACTCGGCTTGTTTACATTGTGGCGAAATCTTTTCTGCTGGTGGTATCGGCAACAAGCAAATTTTGGATACCGGTCTGGTAAATTGTCCCTTCAGTGTCTGCAACGTTACCACACGAGTTGTTCCGTCGGTGCCAGGGTGCAGTTTGATGATTCGTCTAGTCGGCCAGCTGATCGGTGGAGCATTTTCGTCTTTGATAATGGCCAAACGTCCAGTTTCAAGTTGTATCGGTTGATTGCACCACTTAGTGCGAGTTTGAAGCGTAGAGAGGTACTCAAGATGCCATCTTTTCCAGAGCTGCTGAAACAATTTCTGTGTTTGTTGCCACTGTCGAAGTCGGTTGAACGGAATGTCGGAGAGGTTGCTGTCTGGGACGGATTTTAACGCTGTACCGGTAAGAAAGTGACCTGGTGTAAGTGACTCCAAGTCAGATGGATCGTCGGAAACTGGCACAAGCGGACGAGAATTTAGACAGCATTCAATTTGTGCCAGTAATTTTGTCATCGAGTCGTATGCCAGTGTGTGCGTACCCAGCACACGAACGAAATGTTTTTGAGCGGATGCAATTGCAGCTTCCCATAAGCCGCCGAAGTGTGATGCTCTTGGCGGGTTGAAGTGCCAACGGATGCCATTACCAGTGCATTCTTGTGCGACTGCCCTTCGATGACTGCTGCTACGGATGAGTTGTTTGAGCTCATTGGATGCTCCGAGAAAATTTCGGCCGTTGTCGCTGTAAATTTCGGCACATAAGCCGCGACGAGAAACGAATCTTCGCAGTGCTTCGATGAATTTTGCTGTGCTAAGGTCGGATACCAATTCCAGGTGAACAGCCTTCGCACACAAAAACTGCCACGTATGCCTTGGTGCAGCTGCGCGCCGGTGCGGTGGTTTCAGCAGAATCGGTCCCCAATAATCGACACCGGTTGTAGAGAACGGTCGGGAAGCTGTTACTCGGGAAGCTGGTAACTCTGCCATAAACTGTTCCAATAGTTTTGGACGAGCTCTGAAACAAATGATGCATTGCTGAACGACCTTTTTGACGAGATTCCTGGCCCCTATGATCCAGTATCGTAAGCGAAAGACGTCCAGTAGCAACTGCGGCGCTGCATGCAGATGTTTCTCATGATAGTGACGAACAAGTAATGTCGAAAGATGGTGTGAAGCTGGAAGTAGAATCTGATGTTTGCTGTCGTAAGTCAGTTCTGTCTTACCCAGTCGTCCGCCGATGCGTAACAGGTTTGTTGCATTTAAAAAATGGGTGAAACCATCGGAGCCGCGATTTCACTGACACAGGTTGTGCCCTTTGAAGAGCCTTGTACTCTTCGCTGAATGTTTGCTGTTGAACCAGTCGGATGATTGTACTCTCTGCTTCTGCTGCTGGACATGAGTTGGTCGACGAAAGATGGCTCAATGGTAGCGGAAATTACTGCAGCTTGTGTTTTGCGTTGCTCGACGGTAACTTCAGGGCTCTGACTACTGTCGTGAAATGGTTGAATCGGCCATTCGCAGCAGTCGCGTTTTAACCACTGTGGCCCGTGCCACCACAGGTCGCACTTTAGTAAAGTTTCAGCAGGTATGCCTCTGGAGATGTGATCGGCTGGGTTTTCCTGCCCGGCTACATGGTTCCATAAACAGTTTTGGGTGGCGTTCTGGATCAGTGAAACACGATTGGCAACGAACGTTGTCCAGGTAGAAGGTGCTGCGTTGAGCCAACAGAGTACGATTGTAGAGTCCACCCAGAAGAAACTTTCTGCTTCAATCCCAAGAGACAATTTCACTCGTTTATACAGTTCCGCTGACGATTTTGCCCCACACAGTTCTAGTCTGGGAATACTTGTTTTGGTTTTTAGCGGGGCCACCTTGGATTTGGCAGTAAGTAGAGATACTTTGACGTTACCGTCTGCATCTGTGGAACGTATGTAGACACACGCGCCATATGCGTGTTCTGATGCGTCGGAGAAATAGTGCAGCTGCATGCTGGTAGAGTTCGGTAGCAGGATGCAACGGCCGATGCGAAGTTTGTTAAGTAGAGTAAGTTGCGATTGATACGCGTGCCAGCGGTCCTTTATTGCTGGCGGGAGATCACTGTCCCAGTCCCAAGGATTGCCGTCGTCGTCTTTCAAGGTCCAAAGTGTCTGCATAAAGATTTTGGCCGTCGTTACTACTGGGCCAACGAGGCCAAGCGGATCGAAGAGTTTTGTTATGTAGGAGAGCGCAATCCGTTTACTTATTAGCGAATCCGCAGATGTGTTGACGGGAGGGATTTTATACCGGAGTTGGTCGGATGACGGTTCCCAGTGCAAGCCGAGAGTTTTGATGCACTGATCCTTGTCGAAGTCGAAAGATTCCTGCAAGCCGCGTTCTGCTGGTTGTACGTCCTCTAACACTGCTGCTTCATTGGATGCCCATTTACGGAGTTCGAATCCACCCTTTAGCAGAAGCACCCTGAATTGGTTGAGCAATGCTTTCGTCTCAGTTACGTCGCTGCTACCAGAAGAGAGATCGTCTACGTAGAAGTCCTTGCGTAGAACCTTGGCTGCTTCAGGAAACTCGTTACACTCGTCATCGGCAAGCTGTTGTAGAATACGGGTTGCAAGAAACGGAGCGCTGGCAGTACCGTAGATTACTGTTTTTAGTTCGTAGGTTTCAGTCGGACTATCGGGCGAGAGTCTCCACACAATGCGCTGCAAAGGTGTATCCCGGTCGTCTACCAGGACTTGGCGGTACATCTGCTTGATATCGGCGATCAGCATCACTTGATGAGTTCGGGAACGCATTATGATTGAGCGGAGGTCTTCTTGGACGGTGGGGCCCAACATGAGTGCGTCGTTGAGCGACGGGCCATTTGGTGTCTTGCACGATGCATCGAAAACGACCCGTAGTTTGGTCGTTGTGCTATCTTCACGTACTACGGCATGATGCGGAAGATGATAGCACGGTGTTGGAGGATCTTCGTAGTCGGACACACGCTGCATGTGCCCTAGCGCATGGTATTCCTCCACGAAAGCACGATATTGGTGTTGCAAATCCGGGTTGCGCACTAGACGAGCTTCTAGTTGATGAAAGCGGCGAAGAGCGGAGCGACGGTTGTCGTTGAGCTTGGAGAGAATGTCCTGCTTGAGTGGCAGTCGAACCACATATCGACCGTCGGCGTTTCGGGTTACTGTCTGGCGAAAGTGTTCTTCGCAGGCTGCTTCTTCTACCGAGTAGCAGGGATCAGTGTCGTCTTCTTCGATGGACCAGAATTTCTCCATCAGTGTCTGTAGGTTGTGCGTAGTTGCGAAGTTGGCGGTAACAGGAGCAGTACGACGGTTGAGAGTGGACTTTCCAGACACTACCCAGCCGAAAACAGAATTGACGAGAACAGGCAGGTCTTCACCTAGAGGAATTCTGCAAGCTACCTTAAACAAATCGAAGAAGATTTCTGCACCCAAAACCAGGTCGACCGGAGTGGTGCGGTGGAATGACGGGTCAGCCAGTTGAACACCAGGTGGAATCTTCCAGGATGAGACGTCAACGGAAGCGGATGGCAAGTCGATGGTAACCTTCGGCAAAACAAGAAAATCGAGAGTGTATGTATACTTGCCAAAGCGGGACCAAACCGCAGTGAGGAGTGTCTGGCGGGCATGTGCTGAAGACTGACCAATGCCGGCAATCGGTAGGTGAACCTTCTTCCGTTGTGCCTTGATTCGCTGCGAAAACGATTCAGTGATGAAGCAGCATTCACTTCCAGAGTCTAGCAGCGCCCGTGCTGCGTGTTCGACTCCATTGTCGTCGACGACGATGATAATGGCTGTAGCGAGGATTGTCCGTTGTCCTTGTCCAACCGAGGCGTAGCTGGAAGGTTCACTGATGGAAGCGGATACAGCAGAAGTTGACTGGTAGCTGGTAGATGGCGTTGAAATCGGGACTCGTGCGTTGGATTCTGCCTTCATTGGAGCATGTGTTTTGACCTTGTCGATGCACAGCTGTGTGTGATGCCTACCGCGACATTTTCGACAAGTACTGTTGGATGGACACTCTGCCACTAGATGGCCCTTGCGTAGGCAATTGCGGCACAAGCGGTGACGGCGAACTTCCTTTTCCTTATCCTCAGGGCATAGCTTCGAAAACGTGGTACACATGTAGAGTGGATGGTGATCGTGGCAGATAATGCACTTTCGCAGCTCAGGTTGTGTTGCTGCGTGGCTGACTGTAGCTCGTTGGGGTGGTTTCCTTACCAGGTTAGTTGGCTGGGACTCTGTTGGGTTACCTTGGATGTTCTGCAATACGGTGACTCTCCTTTGGATGAATGCCGTCAGGTCCCTGAACGAAAGTGGGTCCTTGGTTGAAGCATACTCTTCCCAGTCTCTCCTCGTCTTGGAATCAAGGCGGCTGCTCAGCATCCGGATTAGCAATATGTCCCAAAACTGCACCTTTTCACCTAATTGTTGCAGCACTTTGACATAAGCTTCAAATTTGTCTACCGTTTTAGCAGCGGAAAATCAAAAAGTGAATCTACGTAGGACTGTTTCAAGCGCGCCGTATTTTGAAAATGGTCAACGAGTAAATCCCAAGCCACCGTATAGTTATTTGCGCTTATAGGGATCGTTTGTATCAGTTTTAGCGCTTCACCTGACCACGACGACCATAAGTAGTAGAATTTCTGAATGGTGGATATGTCCGCCGACGAATGTACTAGCGACACGTATAAGTCGTGAAAATTTAACCAAGAATCAAGATTACCGTCGAAAATCGGAAGTTTTACGTCGGGAAGACGAACGTGCGAAGATGACTGAGGGATATGGCTGGCTGAAGAAGCTGAGACATTCACACTGTTGGATTTATTGTTAGCCAAAAGGAAGCCCTTGACTCGATAGTAGGCTGACTCATACTCCGTCCGCTGCTTAAGTTGTTCATCTAGGTTGGACTCGTCTAGCGTTTCGAGTTCAGCCTGAACTGTATTTAAGTCCGCCCAAAGTTTGATGATGCTCTCTAACCGCACTGGCACTTCGTTGGCATCGCGTTCCCCGTCGTACTCGTCGACCTGGTTTTCTCCTTTCAGGTTGCAATCGAGAACGCGGGATGTAAGTGAAAACACTGTATTTGACTCAACTGATAACTATATTAATTACATTAACTTAAATAAATTGCGTATAAAAATCGAATAATTTGTCTGCTTGCTGTTGACGAATGAAGTGAAGAGAGAGCGCACTGACTGTTGACGTTGCTTATATATCCTAGAGTCCGGAAGCAATAGATGGGCGAACTGGTTGGTAGCACTGCTTGAACCGGTTCTCTAGAATAATTTTTCTAGCAGTCGGGGTTGTAATTGGGGGCTGACGAATGATGACGTCTGATGGTTTCGTTATGCACGAACAGTTTTTAAAGACAAAACCGTAACATCATGCGGGAGGTATTTTTTATTCACGCAGAGCATAAAATTCATGTCATATTCGAAAAATATGAAGCCGTCCAAATGCGCTACAAGGTATCTAGTAATTTGTTTGTAGGAATAAATTTTACGCATCAAAAGACCACGAAAAATCACGCGGGGGGTGTGGGGGTAAACGAATAGACCACGTAGTCTTTTTTCTGACTTATAATTTCTTATTGCCACTAAGTCAAGACGAAGCTTTCGCAATTTTTTGATTAATAAATTTATTTGACACCACTTATTAACCCTCTAGTACCCAAATTAATTTTTAGACGGACTTCGAAAAAATCACTATTAAGCCTCATAAACATTTTTTAAGTTCTTATTGAAGCTTGTTAGAGGTTCGACTGAAGACCGCCTCGAGGCGGCACTGGGCACTAGAGGGTTAATAAGTGTCACGGAAAGTTTGAGAGTTGTCAGCAAATAGCTGTTATCAAATTTTCGAAACATATTTCAAATTTATCCGAACGAAGCAATTTTTTTTGATTTGAACAGGCTTTGCCTTATATGGCATTTACTTCTTAAGAATAATAGTTCTATTTTGCAAAGCGTCGGGATTTATATTATTTTTCCTGGAAGTATATTTCAATACTCAACGACCGGTAAAAAAACCAACGTTTTGGTCTTAAAAACAATATATAAGACCTGGATGTTCGTGAACTGAAGGAAGAAAGAAAGATGTTTATATTTTGCTCGACATTCAAAAACTTTGTAATTTATTAAAAAAAAACTAAGTTACAAATCAGATACCTGAAAATCACTAGAAGTAAGGTTCCACTTATTATCAACTAAATATTTTTCTAGATGATTTCTAGATGAGTATACAATTTACCATAACTTTAAGCGAAAAATTTATCGTAGATGATCAAACTGGTTAAACAAATTTTATTTATTTTGATACTCAACAACAAATAAAAATCATTTTGAATATACTCAACAGAAAAGCGTATTTTAAATTACTTTCAGGTAAGGAAATTATTATATTTGTTAAAGACAATAAAATTCTATCAAAAATTAAACAACCATAATCTATTTGTTATCTTGGTTTTGAGAAAAGGATATTACTGAAAGTTCTATTTACAATTTGCGCAATAACTAATAATCAGTTTTCTTGAACCTTGATTTTTTTATAAATTTTTCATACTTTATTGTACATATATTTGCAGAATAAGATCACAAAACAAAAGACCACGCAAGACCACGGGGGAGTAGGGGGGTATGAAAGGGATCAAAATATGACCACGTAGTTTAGGAATGGTCCTAAATGCATTTTATTACTTTTGGTGTCGCAGAAACTCACAGGGCATATTTTTTAGGACAGAATTATTTTCTACAACCTTACCAGAGACACTAGTTATGCCAGTCAAACAAACCGATTTAGCTGAAAAAATAATTTTAATCTCCAATTGGACACTCTGTGGGTAATTAAAATATTTTTATAATCGAAACAGTTGGTTTGATTGGCATAGTGCCTTTGGCAAAGTTATAATAATAATATTGTCCTTCCAAAAGTAAACATGTTGTAATTTTTTTTTTAATATATTTTTTTTTTGACTTCTTCATCGCTTCGGTAATTTTTTTGTAATTTTTATACAAAAAAAAAAAAAAGATTTTTAAAAAATAAGCTTTTTTATATTAATTTTAATGTTTCTTTTACATTCAAAAAATGAGTTATTTAAAGTTTTCTTTATCGGAAAGATAAAATTACTGTCTAAGACTTTTCCAGAGACGTCACACTGACCAAAAAACTTTTGGCTCTGAAAATATTTATAATCACAATAACCCTCCCAAAATAGCATTTCAAATAGCTTCTCAGCCTATAGAAACGTTTATGCAAAGTTTAGGCCAAATCTAAAATGACAAAAAATATTGAAACTGGGACATTTTTTGTGGAACTGCTCAGTTTAAAAGTAATTTTAAGTTATATTAAAAAATGTGCAAAAATATTGAAAACTTCAAAGTTTACAGAATAGTTAACTTAAATTTTGTTTTCCTCGAATTGATAAAGATGTCACTTAGTCTAGTCTGACTAAACGGTGTTAAAAAAAATTCAATAACACTGGTCGACAAAAGCGAAAAAAAAGTTGCGTACGTAGTTCGTTAGCGTACGCTCCAACGTTACAAATCATTGTAATGCTATATTTCAGAAACATTTATTTTATTTTTCGAAATTTCGCGAAATTTAGAGACCAATTTCGTTTTGACTCGAGAACTCGAAATCCACCTTGATTTCGTTTCGTCTGATTTGGCGAAACCGAAATTAAGGGTTAATTTCGTTTCGTTTCGTTTCGACACCAGAAAAGCCAGTTTCGCACACCCCTACTAAACGCAATCATTTCAGTTGTAAACGACGAGAAGAAGTATAGACTGTTCCGAAAATTATAAATACATCTTCTTTCTTGAATAAAACAAAAAATACTGGATTTTTCTGGTCATTTTATTCTGAAATATAGATAATAAGTGTTTTCTTTCCAGTTTCAATTCAAGTTGGGATTATTTTTCGTAGGATACGCGAGCTTTTGCACAGTGTGTTCTCCGACCATTTTACCACTTTAAGCCAATCTTTTTTAAATTTTTCAACATTGTCCGCTGGTTTGACATATTTCCTCAGCTTTGCCTTGGTCAAACCCAAAAAGTTTCAATAGGGCGAATTTCAGGGCAGTTTGGAGGATTCATCTCCTTTGGGACACATGTGACATTATTTGTTTTATACCACCCTAGTGCATCCTTAAAGTAATGGCAGGAAGCGAGATCGGGCCAAAAGATTGGAGGATTGTTATGCTGCTTAACCATGGGTAACAACCTTTTCTGCAAACACTCGTTCACGTTAATTTTACCATTCATTGTGTCATTCGTAATGAATGGACGAGATATTTTCCCACATTCACAAATGGCCTGCCAAACCATAACCTTCTTGCCGAATTTTTCGGTGTAAATGGCTTTCACTGGTCCAGGGACATCCTTTCCCTTCGGTGATGTATAAAATTGCGGTCCTAGCAGAGTCTTATAGTCCAGTTTTATGAAGGTTTCGTCATCCATGATAACACACCCCATTTTTTGGTCAGAAGTTTGTCATAAAGCTTCCGAGCTCTCGGTTTCATAGATTCAGCTTGTTTTGGATTTCGTTTTGGCTGCTTCTGCTTCCGACGGGTCTGCAGACCCATTCTTCCCTTGGCACGCATAACGTTACTCGCCGAGGTTCCAAGCTTTCTCGCCACATCTCGTACTGATACTGAAGGATGCCGCTTGTAGTATTCCTTAACCTTTTTGTCCATTGTGGGATCAACAGGCCCGGGTTTTTTACCACGTCTTGGTGCATCAGTAAATGTGCACTCTTCACAATACTTCCACAATGCGGTTTGAACTGCTCCGACACTTATACCTTCTTCTCTGGCTAATTTTCTTATAGAAAGACCACTCACGGTGCCCCATTTGTGCACAATTCGCTTTCTTTGCTCGGGAGAAAGGCCACGCATTTTCAAAATTTCGCACTAAATGTTAGAAAAAATGACAGCATCTGTTTCTTTTGGATGTAAACAACATGACGCAGCCAACGTTTGGTTGAATACTGCACGTTATTTGAAATGACGGTTGATCGTAAGTGTATTTATAATTATCGGAACGGTCTAAAGATATTGATAGATTTTTAGTTTTAATAATAACAAATGTTACCAAACATCTGGCAAGAAATAACGTTTGAATTTTTGTTCTATCATTAGATACACATACATGTGAATAGCTTTGTTTTCTTATAATTAGTAAATTATACAGTACAAAGTATTGGCACAACAAATAGCGATTCCAAAAGTTTCTAAAGATTTGTGGGGAACTCTCGAGAAATCGCAAATAAAACGCGGTCAACTTGAAATGAAACAATGTGATTTTTATTACTCGAACTTTCCGACGCGTTCTCTTCTCTTGTTAAGTACCGAATGAATAGCATTTCCTGACAGGGTGATTCAACTGATAAATTGTGTGTGTGTAATTCAGTGTTGCCATAGGGCCCCTCCAGTTACACCAAGAATCTCACTCTGTGACCCGAAGGTGTAACTTTAGTTTTACCATCGTGAAACGGTGGGATAGTGTCGTCCTTCAGCGCTAAAGCAGGCCTTAATCTGTCGACAGATATAGTTTGTTTCTTACCGTGCATGAGAATTTCAAAAAATTTATCTGTACGAGTTACTACTTCAAAAGGTCCCTCGTAGGGAGGTTGAAGTGGTCGCTTCACGGCATCTATGCGAACGAAGACGTGATCACATGTTTTTAAATCTTTAGGAACAAAAATCTTTGGTTTAGCGTGATTTGAAGCACTAACTGGTTTAATCTCTTGCAGGAAACTTCGCAGTGAACGAACAAAGTCCGTACGGTCAACATCCTTGCAAGCAGTTGTTTCGAAAAACTCTCCTGGGAGTCTAACGGGTTGACCGTATACCATTTCAGCAGACGAACACTGTGTCTCGTCCCTGTATGCTGCCCGAAGCCCCAACAAAATTAACGGGAGTTTTTCACACCAATGAAGCGAATCGACGCACATGATAGCAGATCTCATTTTCTGTGAAAGTGCTCTACCATACCGTTTGCTTGGGGGTGGTATGCTGTTGTCCGAATATGTTTGGCACCGAGAATCGCTGCGAGTTCCCGGAATATATCGGTCTCGAACTGCCGGCCTTGGTCAGTTGTGATGCTTTCGGGAACTCCGAATCTGGAAAACCATTTCAAACATAATGCGCGAGCGACACTTTCGGCTGTCATATTTGATAGAGGCACAGCTTCCGGCCAACGAGAGAAACGATCGATCATTGTTAAAATGTACTTGTAAGCATTTGAAACTGGTAGCAGTCCTACTAGATCAATGTACACGTGCTGGAATCGAATTCTCGGAATTTCGAAATGTTGCAACGGCGCCCATGTATGTCGATGAATTTTTGATCGCTGACATCTATCACAAGATGTTACAAACCGCTTTATATCCCCATTTATTGACGGCCAAACGAAACGTGAGGCAATTAATTTACGAGTGCCTCGAACACCAGGGTGCGCAATTCCATGAAGATACTCCATTACTTGTGACCGAAGAGTTTTTGGAATATATGAACGAACGCTTCCTTTGTGTGAAACGTCGTAGTACACATCAAATTGGGCTCCGTTCAAGTTTCGTTTCTCCAACTTAAGCGATGTCGATCCAGCCAGTAATTTCTGGAGTTCGGTGTCAGTAGCTTGATCTGCGGCAATAGCGTTTAGATCGATCGCGCTAGGTATCAATATAGTTTCCACTCGCGAAAGAAGTTCACCCTGGCTGGAATTCAAAACGACCAAACTAAATTTTTTTACATCCTTGCCAAAGTGGATCAGACGGTATTGCGTCATATTTCGGATCTCGTTGCACAGCCGCCAGCCGAAAACAAATACAAAGCCATCAAAGACCGTTTAATTTCCAGATTTGAGCTATCGGCGCAGGATAAGCTGTAGAAACTGTTAGGCTCTTGTGATTTGGGCGATATGCGACCAACCCAGTTGCTTGCAAAAATGCAGGAACTCGCTACTGTATTAAACGTTAACGAAGCGCTAATGAAAATGCTATTTTTACAGCGTATGCCTCCAAGCGTGAAACCTGTACTTTCAATCAGTGATGGCAGTCTCGTAAAGCTAGCGGAAATGGCAGATAATGTGGGGGACTCTCGAGGAATAGCAAATAAAACGCGGTCAACTTGAAATGAAACAATGTGATTTTTATTACTCGAACTTTCCGACGCGTTCTCTTCTCTTGTTAAGTACCGAATGAATAGCATTTCATTAGCATTGACAGGGTGATTCAACTGATAAATTGTGTGTGTGTAATTCAGTGTTGCCATAGATTAATTTTAGTTAACCTTCATCGCACCCTTGTGTGGAAAACCACACAAATGAATTTTGTTTCGATTTTTTTTCGAAAACTACTCGATCGATTTTGACGAAATTTATTGACAATTCCTAAACCTTCAATCTTACACAAAATATATATTTTCCAAGGGAAAAATATTTTTGGTTGATGAGATATTTAAAACCTTACGTTGTTTACCCTGGTGTGTTGATTTCCACACATACAACATTCGAATTTATTTTGGACAAGAAATAACTTAATTATTTATTTTATTTTTTTTTATTTATTTATTGTTTATTGTCCAATAGCGTAAGGCGAACCTTTTTAATTTGCTCTCTCCGAATGTCGACGTAGTCACACTTTAATAATTATTTCAAATCTAACAATTTACTGACGGTTCCAAAAATCCCTTTTTTGGAAAATGCTTTCGACGTGAAACGTTTCAATGAGGTAGGTAGAGAGTTCCAATTTGTCACACCATGCACAAACAGCGAATTAGCGTAGCCTGAGGTCGTGTTTACAGGGACCACCAAGTTTTGTCGGCGTTGTCCTCGGAGAAAATTTAGTTTTCGGTACAGAGGTGCAGGAGCTTGCGAAGTGATGAGATTATGCAAGAATATGCACGAGCGGGGGTTGTACAGGACGTTCAAAGGGTATCCCAAAAGGTTCCTCTGTAAATGGGTAGCAGAAGAGTATCTACTCAGTCCGTAGACATATCGTACACACCTGTCCACTGCCACATGTAGCCTTTGCATGGCAGTTGCACTAGGCCTCACGTGAACAGCGTCGCCAAAAAAGAAGTGAGGCAGAATTAATGCCTTGAAGAGCTTTAGCTTGATAGTAGTAGACGCTGATGTTGTGTTGCAATGTACGCAAAGCCGCGTAAATCTTGCCACATTGTTGGTTGATCATTCCGTCCCATGAGAGGTCAGTGTGGAACAGGAACCCCAAGTTGATCGCACTGGTCGAATACTCGATAGGCTGGTCATCCATTATAACTGGTGGTAATGCAGTCAGATCCAGTCGATAGTTCATACGTTTTCTCATCCACATTGCAACACTTTTAGAGCTGTTGATTAGCAAACCATTTTTCCTGGACCATGATGATATTCGGGTAAGGTCTTCGTTAACCATGCGTACAATTTCAGCTGCAGGTACACCCATTTGGAGAGTATACAGTTGGACATCGTCAGCATATAGTTGAATCGAGCAATATTTGAGCACATTGGGGAGGTCGTTAATGTAACAGTAGAAAAGCAGAGGTCCAAGCACGGATCCCTTTGGTATACCAGAATACAGCACCGCACTACGTGAAAATTTACCTGCACATGACACACATTGTGTACGTTTGGTGAGATAAGAGCCAACAAGACTGACAGCCTTGTCAGAAAAACTGAACTGGGTAACTAGCTTTTTACAGAGCAAATGGTGAGAAACAGTATCAAATGCTTTCGAGAAATCCAGCAACAACAGTAAACTAAGGCCATTTTTATCCAATGTGCCCTTTATTACTTTCAGTAGAGCCGTTTTTACACTTTTTCCTTTTTGAAATCCTGCTTGTTGTTCAGAGAGCAATTCATTCTCTCTAAGGTAGGCAGATATCTGCTGTTCTATAAGCTTTTCAAATATTTTCGACAGGGTGCATAAAATTCTGATTGGTCTCAGGTTTGAAAGTGCATTCAGATGAGGTTTTTTTCTAAGCGGCAGTACAATAATTTGTTTCCAGGTATCAGGGAACATACAGTATCTATGACGGTATTGAATAAATATGTGATTTGTTCGATAATTAGTGGAAGCAGGATCTTGATAAATTTCAGTGGAAAACCATCGGAGCCAACAGCATTTCATTTACTCTCCCAGATTGCATTGACTACTTCCCACGCTTCGACATGTCGAAAACCAAAGGCTTTAGCGAAAGTCGTTATATTTCCGGTAGGCTGACGATGGTGCTGCCTTGGAGCACAGCTGGATATAAACATTCCATTTACTTCATCAGGATCAAAGCTGCAGTCCTCATGCTTAGTTTTACTTCTAACACCAAGGCTTTTCACGCGCCTCCACAAGTCACTACTGTTGAGTTCTACATTCAGGAAATGTTCCAGATAAGTTTTTTTAGCTCGATGTATTAATGAAGTGGTACGTGTTGCAAACAGTTGGCGCTTTGTGTCTTTCAGGTGTGGAGGAGATTGTTGCCAGTCCTTGTAAGCAAGTTCTCTTTCCACAATAGATTTGCGAATATCAGCATTAAAGCAAGGATTCTGTCTCTTCTGAGCACGCACTTCTCGAAGCCTGATATACCGTTCATTAATGGATTTTATATGGTGGTTGAAGAAATCGGTGAGCTCATTAACATCAGTCATATCGAAGTACTTGTAGGAACCAAGACAGACACAAAACAAAAACAGAACTTTTGACAGCTCATTAGTTACAGACATGTTACCAACAGGATCGTTAGAACCTTACAACGTTGCGTGATGTTGTACACGGTATCAAGCAATTACTTAAATTATAAGTTAAAAAAATCCTTGCTCCAAAATAATATGAATGACACCTAACACCGTATTGAATTGTTATTCGATTCTGCTTAGTTATTGAAGAAAGTATAAGGATCAGACAGAGAAATCTTTTCTAGGTATTGAGCTTGATGTTTACTCCCAGAAAATAAGCGAATCAATTCGTTTCAGTGATACTACGAACGCACAAACGGAAAACCTTACAACAGCATTTATTGATGATGAACGCGAACTTCGACGTTTACAGAATTAAAATGAAGTTGCGTTGATAAAGGGGAAAACGCAAACTTTGACCGAAACGGGAGTGAAAAGGAAGTTGCGTCAATGGAGGGGAAAAATCCCATTAGAGGAAGACTTCCTAAGGCGATCATTCTAGAAACGATTGTCGTACAGAGAAGATGGCTGAAGATAAAGCGAGTGTTTCAGGGAATCACGACAGTACTCAGACCAGGGCACAGTCAAAACAGCACGTGAGACGGCTTCAACATCAAAATTTACGTAGTCCCGATAGGTTATTTTCTTCTCTGTCCAGGTTATCTAAAAATCCAGCGTAGCAAATATCAAACCATGTTGTGAGAGTCCGGAGAAACCAACTTGTCCAAATCGAAGAATTTTCGAGCTAGTGTTTGTTACGAATAAGTCCAGTTGAGAACAACCTGAGTGGTGGAAAAAAGTAGGCTATGCAGTCCAAAGAGAAAGTTTGAAACACCGATGCTAGCCTGCTTTGTTTTCTACCTGATTGCAACATGTCAGTGTTTAGATCTCCGATCAAAACAATATTCTCGTAGGCGTCTGAGAGCTCACACATTTTTTCAGCTACGTAGCGAGAGCAATCATTCTCGGGCGGGTTGTATATAACTAGTAACAAGATCCTTTCGTTGCTCACGTTAACATCCAAGCCGAGGCATTCGGTTTTATCCTCAGCGTCACCAGTCAAATCTGTGCAGAACAATTTATTACAGCGCAAGTAAGAACGAAAATAAACAACGATGCCTCCACTACGATTATAACCACGATCGGAGCGAATCATAGAGTATCCCGGGATAGATACACAGTTGTCAGTTTTTTCATCGGTCAACCAAGTTTCAGTAAAACAGGCGATTCCGATTTTAGGGTTTTAAAGTGCAAGCCTAATTTCTTCCAGTTTTTCAAACCTGCGTGTGCAAAGGCTTTGGGCATTACCATGGACTATATTAAGCATTCTTGAGAGCAGCACAGTATTCATAACTACTCCAGAAATATTCGCTGTTGCGTTGGTGTGATTGTTAGTTTGGATCATGGCACTTAAGGAAGCATTTTTCAAGGGGCTGAAGGATAACTAATACATTAAATCTAACAATTTGGGTCTTATTATAATTACACATAAACAATAATACAAATATTCGTCGTTGATACATTAAATACATATAAACAATTAAAGATAAACTTTAAGCTTGATAAGCTAATTTCTGGTTAGCTGCTCCAGTTGGTTTGTGTTGTATACAGCAGATTGCTTAATTTTGCGTGCTGCAACCGTGAGATTTTCGGTGACATAAACACGTCTATCTGAGTCAAAGTCAAGGTGCCTAAGATTCAAATTTCGTGTCCGAAGGTAAGCACCATTAAAGTCATCATGGGCGTTCCGCAAAGCAAACTGCGCAACAATAAGGCTTTCACTACCATTCGACTGCTTACCAGTACTCATTCTTCTGAGGTCAGCTAAATGAACTGTTGATGCTTTCAGGTCTAACTGTTTACACATATCCGCGAAAATAATTTCCAGATTTTCCCCCGTCAGAAAGAGGATTCCACTAATGATGAGCTCGTTTCTGTTTTCCAAACTGCACACTGCATCAGTAATTCTGTCGACCCTGTTGCTAATAACAATGATAGCAGCATCGCCACGCAAAAATTTTTCAACACAATCAGATCTCAGACTGGATATCTGACGATACAAGGGATAACTTTTCCTCTAACTCAACTTTCACGGCATCAATTTTGACGTCAATGTTTGTTTGCAGCTGGTCGATCTTTTCCTTCGTCTCATTAAACTGAGTAAGCAGCAATTGTACGATAGAATCTAGGGTATTCGATGAAGACGCATCGCCAGTGCCATCATCGTTGCAGCGTAACCGCTTGGTGATTCCACTATTTTTCGTAAAACCCGGCATTTCGCTGTTAGCTTTCAAACAAAAGAATCCTTTGTCTATGAGCGGTGAGTTGGTTCTAACAAACAATGGCCACCAATGAGGCATAGCGAGCTCACAGTAAAATCGATATTTTTCGGTTGATTTCAGTTGTTTTCGCAGGAAAAAACATGGGCACACACGAGACTGTGGTCATTGACTAATCTGGAGTAAACTCGAGGTACGCACGGGTGAGGTAGCTTATCAAAAATTAAAGTTTTCCACGATCACATTATTTGCGACACACTCTGCTCAGCAGTGTTGCCAGGGCATACTTAATTATGCCCCAAACATATTTTTTTCATTAGGTGCTTTCATACCTGAAACTATAGGTACCAATTATTCCTGTTTCAAAAATCGAATAAGGTGTGTATGTGTGCGGAAGTATGTGTATGTGCGTTTATTTTCATTCTTACGACCAATATATCTCGATTTTCTCAGCATCGGCTGAACCGATTCGATTGTTCTTAGTCGCGTTTGAAAGAGCTTAAAGTTTAGTTAGTTGATGGTAAATATCGTTTTGATCCGATGGTTCATTCAAGAATGACGTAACAAAATGTGATTAGTTTATATAGTTTAACTGATAAACTAATTGATTTTTTGTCAACGATTTGACTGAAAGTAGAAATGTATATAGGTGCATTCTTGTAATTCGCAACATGAATATATAAATCAAAAGGCTACGTGGGACATGTGTAAAAGTATGTGTTTATTTGTTTCATCCCAGTGTGAGAATTTTCACACATATGGGTTACGAATACGCTAATGCAAAAAGCTAGCTACAATAGCTACAATAGCTACAGTGTTTGCACAGCCTGGTTGAGCAGTGTTCAATATTTACACAGTTTTATGTCTGCTTTTACCTATGCTGAGCAACCTTAAGCTGAATAGCTAAAGCCCTTGATCTCCCCGGGACCGCCGTTAGGCACTACTTCAGGGAGAGGGCCAATCGTGCTTTTTGCACTTACCTCTATTGGTAGCAGAGCAGCCGATACAGGCCAGTTGGTTAACCGATGATTTCCCGTCGATTGGTGCCCTGCAAAATACTAACGATCTGTGATGCGGCCGTGATGACCGCATCCCAGATTTCCCTATTTTCGCACATCCTACGCACGATGTTCTCTGGCGTGGTATCCATCCCACTTATTGCCAGAATTTCATACCTCATTCGCTCGAAACGCGGACATGTGAAGAACACATGCTCTGCGTTTTCCTCCGCACCCGTACAAGCGGGGCACATAGAGGACTCGGCGTACCCGAACCTATACAGGTACTGCCTAAAGCAGCCATGGCCCGACAGGATCTGTGTCAGATGGAAGGTTACTTCCCCATGGCGCCTATTAATCCAGCATGCTAACTTTGGAATGAGTCGGTGTGTTCATCTACCTTTTGTAGTGTTGGAGCGTGAGTGCCACCTGGCCATTGAAGATGACCGTATGGTGTTGCGTATACCCCTCGTGTCGCGTTGGTCGAAGCACTCTACATCCTCTTTGACGATGATGCTGATTGGAATCATGCCAACCAGGACGCAAACCGCCTCGTACGATACTGTTCGGTATGCGCACGCGACCCTTAGGCACATTAGCCTGTACTTAATACCTCAATACCAATACTCAATACCTTGGACCACACTGGTCCTCCATACCTGAGTATGGACGTAGTCACGCTAGGAAGGACTTTGCGCCTGCTGCTGAGGACCGCCGAGCTGTTTGCCATCATATGAGACAGCGCCGCCACAGCCATGGAAGCTTTTTTGCAGGTATAATCGACGTGGCTCCCGAACGTGAGCTTGTCGTCGATCATAACCCCCAGAAGCTTCAGGGAGCGTGTTGAGGCGATAGTGCATGCACCAGCACTGATCGATGCCTCCTGCTTCGACTTTCTGTTGTTTACAACAATAACTTCAGTCTTATGGTGCGCTAGCTCCAGTTTACTGCAGTGCATCCAAACTTCCACTATGCGTATGGATAGCGCGGCCTTTAACTCTACCTCTTTAATTGACTCGCCATAGACCTCAAGAGTTATGTCGTCGGCGAAGTTCACGATCATCACCCCTGGAGTGTTAGTTTTAACACGCCGTCACACATGGCATTCCACAGTACCGGACCCAGGATGTAACCTTGTGGTACACCTGCGGTAACTGGGACGCTTTTCTGACCCTCGTTTGTGTTATACACTAGCACTCGATTCTGAAAGTAGTTACCCAGAATCTTGTACAGCGGCGTCGGCACTCTGAGACTCTGTAGCGCTAAGGCTATGGAGTCCCAGCTGGCACTGTTAAACGCGTTCTTCACGTCGTGCGTGACGATCACGCAGTAACGTATGCCCCTCCTTTTGCGTTGGATTGCAACCACCGCCATTCTGGTGACGGAGAGAATTGCATCCACCGTGGACCTACCTTTTCGAAAACCGAACTGGTTGCTTGATTGACCGTTCTCACTTTCTGGATATTTCACCAGTCTATTGAGGATTACCCTCTCAAGCACCTTGCCCGCCGTGTCCAGCAGGCAGATTGGTCTGTATGCCGATGGGTCACCTGGTGGTTTCCCAACCTTCGGCAACAGCACCAGCCTCTGGCGCTCCACACGTCCAGGAAGAGGCAGTCGTCAAGGCATTTCTGCATGACCGCCCTGAACAACCCGGGGCTTCTTTGATGGCCAGATTCGGGATTACGTCTGGTCCCGGTGGCTTGCCCACCTTCAGGGAGTTTGCGATCTCGACTAATTCATCTTCTGTCACCCTTACCGCATCGTCTGCCTCTGCACGGCTGCCGTCACTCACGGTTGGTGATGACTCGTCAGCCGGAGGCCAGGGACTTGGTTCGTGGCTTGGGAAGAGGCCCTAAATGATCGTTTCTAGCATCGCTGGTGATGGTTCAGCCGGGGCTAGCGCACCTCTAGTCTTGGTCATAACGATCCTGTAGGCGTCATCCCACGGGTTCGAATTGGCACTGGCACAGAGTCGTTCGAAACAGGCTCGTTTACTAGCTCTGATTGCGCTCTTATGCGTTGCCTTAGCGGATCTGAATACGGCACCGCGTTCCGCTCTTTGCTCGTCGGAACGTGCGCGTTGCATCCTCCGTCTTGCACGGAGGCTTGCACTGCGTAGGCCTGCTATCGTTTCGCTCCACCAGTATGTCGGTGGTCTACCCTCTCTAGGCGGACGAGACCTAGGCATCGTGGCGTCGCACGCCCATGACAGTATCGAATTTAGATGGTCCACACCCGGGAGCGGTTCACCCCCTTCATGCTTCCATCTAATTGCCTGCCCAAAAACATCTGCATCGAAATGCAATGTTTTCCAGCCGTAGAAGGATGGAATATTGGCCCTACTCGCTGCTTGCTTCCGCACGCCTACCTCATAGCGGACCGATTGGTGGTCGCTATTCGTGTAGCTGTCGTCTACTCTCCAGCTCGTGATCAGTCCCGGGCTGCAGAACGTCACATCGATAATCGATTCCACACCATTTCTACTGTAGGTGCATTTTGTACCAACGTTAGCCAAGTCTAAGTTGAGCTTTGCCAAAGCTTCCAACAAGACCTGGCCCCTTTTGGTTTGTACAGCGACTTCCCCACTCGACAGCTCAAGCGTTGAAGTCGCCCGCAACCACCAACGGCCATAGGCCCGTCAGTTCCACGGTTGCTTGATCGACCATCTGTGCAAACGTTTCGGTAGACCAACTTGGCGGAGCATAGCAACTGCAGTAGAATACTCCATCCACTTTGGCTGTAACGTACCCCTCTCTGGAGGTCGACACAATCTCCTGAACCGGGGACCTGCCTGTCGTGCAAATGGCCGTCTTCCCAGACTTGTCCGATACCCAGTTACCGTTTCCGGTTGGGATGCGGTATGGGTCCGAGACGATGGCCACGTCCGACAACGACTCAGCAGCTGCTTTGTGTAGCAACTGCTGCGCCGCATAGCAGTGGTTCAGGTTTAACTGTATCACCCTCAGGCCTGCGGCTTAGTAGCCGACCGTGCAGCCGGACACTTGGGGCCTCCTATGGCGTGTTTGGCGCCCCGTTTACCGGTGCATACCAGACACTTGGGAGGTGCACCGCAGTCCCGTGCCTTGTGGCCTGGGCCACCGCAGCGGCGGCATAAATTGGACCTGTCGGGCCCTCTACATGACCAGGATTTAAGCCCCCGCTCAAAGTACCTGAAGCAAACGTCAGGCTATTGGAAGGTGCCCAGAGGGCAGACCGACCAACCCACCTTCAACGTGGCCTTCTGTAGGGCCTTGTTACCCTCCGCTAGTGGAAGCTTTATGGTAGCAACCTGGGTGCCGGCCGGACTGCCTCCGCGGTCACTACCACTCCACACTCTCGCTCGAGTTTTATGTCTCCTGCAAGACAAGTGTACTCGCACTTTTAGGTATATTGAAATAAATTTAAAATGGATCTCCCGAGATGGTCTAACAAGCCAGTCGTCGTGGGTTCGGCTCGGCTCTCGGCTCGGGAGAAACTGTTAGTGTTAGTAGGATCGTAGCGCTAGCTCCGCAACTGTCCTTTACACTAAACAGTTGACTGCGAAGTCTGTGTATAATAAACAAAAGGTCGAGTTCCGAATCGGAATGTAGAACCAAGGCTTTGCTTTCTTTGCTTAGCATGGATTTCAGAATATTTTTACGAATATTCCTAGCACCAAATTGCTTCATTTGGTCTAACCGATGTTAGGATTATTTTTTTATTCAATTGCTATCATAGCATGTTTAATTGGTCTCATATCATGTGATCACGTTTTGTTTCGTAACTTTTGCATGAACCATCGGATTAAACAAATTTTGTTTTTTTTTTCAACATATCTTTCGAAATTATCATTTAATTTTTGGTATATTTTTGATTAAAAATCTACCATCCAAATCCTAACAAACGCATCTAGCTCCAAAAGGACTCAAATCAGTCAAACCTTTGAAAAAAATCGGTTAGTTACCAGTTCCTATATAAGCTGACCACATTTTGTTACGTCATTTCTGAATGAACCTTCGGATCAAAACGATGTTTTTCATCAAATAACTAGACTTTAAGCTCTTTCAAACGCGACTAAGAACAACCGAATCGGTTCAGCCGATGCTGAGAAAATCGAGATATAACGGTCGTAAGAATGGACATATTCACACATACACATACTTCCGCACACATACATACCTCATTCAATTTTCGAAGCAGGATTATTTGGTACCTATAGCTTCAAATGTGTATGCACTCAATGAAAAAAATATGTTTGGGACAAAATTAAGATGTTTCTTGTCCAAAACAAATTCAAATGTTGTATGTGTGGAAAACCTCACACCAGGGTAAATAACGTAAGTTTTTTTTTGGATGCGATGAAGGTTAATAAAGAGCGCATCTTTTATTTCTTACTTAAAACGAAATGCTTAAGGATACAATCGAACCACTAATCAAATATCACTAGGTAAACTGGTTCATCAAACTCGAAACCTGAAGACCATAAACTGTTGTAAACATCATATGAGTCGTTGCGGAACAAAGTGGTCTAAAGACCATTTTTTTCGAAAATGAGTTTTTTGCATGAACCGCATCTACTCAAGAAGCTGAAGTTAAGAGATTAAAAAAATTTCGAAAAATCGAACTTTAAAGCTGATTTATATCGTGTTGAAATTTCGTCCGAAACAGAATGGCCATTCTGTTTCGGAACAGAGTGGTCTATGTACATAAACCGGTGTAATACTAACATGTAACACGTAACATGTAGCATATTACATGAGATAAGTAACATGTCACTTGTTCTGTACATGACACACATAAAATGTAACATGTTACACGTAATGTAACACGAAAAATGTAACATGTAAAATATTATGAAACATGTAACATGTTGTGTTACATGTAATGTTACACGTGACATCTTGCATGTGACATGCTATATGTATCATATAACATGTGACACTAGCCATTTTATACGAGTTACCGTCATTTTCATTGTCATTTACAAGGTTTGTGTACATAGACCACTCTGTTCCTAAACGATTCGAGGATTCCAGTGAATATATATATGAAGTCAGAGTAATCTATGTACATTGGTGAGATAAAATCACCGATTTCGCAAAGAAACTGTTAATTTTATGTATCCCAATGTTAAACCACTTCGTAACCTTTATATTAGAACATTTTGTTTGAAAGAATCCGTTGAACAGAATTTTATTCAGAGATTTTTCGAAAATTGCTTCTCTTGAACAATTTGCTCGATGGCACATAGACCACTCTGTTCCGCAACGGCTCATAATCGTTTGCGTTAAAAAACCGGACAAAATTTGACAATTTTTCAAGGGTTTACCTGTACACGCACTGACGAAACTACGCATGCAGTATTAATCATACTAACCCATGCGTCAGCAGAAAAAAATTGACAGCTCTATCAGTCGAACTCTAACCGTGATGGCGAAAACAGTGAAGCTACTTTGTCCAGAAGTGTGCGCGTTCAAAGAACGGTACTTCGTCGCGTCGAAAAAGGACATTGTGCGGTAGTTCTTGGACACCAGATACGCCCGTTCCAGCATCTTCTCGGACAACAATCAGAGCAATGAAAGAAAGCCCGGTTTCGAACGGCCAACAATCCTGAGCGACAAGAAGCTCCAAAGGATGCTGAAGAGAAAGACCGAGGGAAAAGTGGCTACATCGCTGCGTGCGCTCGGCCAGGATGTCTGTGCAACCGGCCAAACAGTAAAAAACGCAAAATTGTTTCATAGAACAAGGCCTTACTTTTGGCGTTTTTAGTTTTACGATCAATCCACCTAACAGTTAGATAAAAAAATATTTTTTCTGATTTTCAATCTACCGTATAGCTTCACGCAAAAGTTGGAGTGTGCGTAACCAGATCATTTATGAGCGAAATTAGCGCATTTACTGATTAAAATTGGAACCAGTACAACGCATGTGCGTTGGGCATAACGCATTTGATGCTCTAGCGTATTTTGAATGTATTGCGCAGCTCCAAACCACTACACTTATAAAGCATCAGCCGATGTTCAGAAGGTTGGCATCGTTAAAACAGTGCAACCAGCAATCAATACTGATAAGTTGGGTACTGACTCCATTGAAGAAATTATTGTCTGATCGATTTACTTTCAAAAATCAGGTCATTTGAAAACATCATTCAATCATTAACAATAAACAAAAACATGAGATTAGTCCAAAACATTTTGCATTTAATTATGACTCTGGTTTCATTCACATGCATTCGGTTCTGCGTTACTGGCACCAGCGTCAAAAACTTCCGCGGCAACAAGGCTCGCTATTGGCTGTTTAGGTTGCAGACGATTTTTAGGGATGCACGAGCCGTTGATACGCACCGGCTCGCGAAAGTAAAGAACGGTTTTTTGTGCGCCTCGAAACTGATCGTTCGCCCGAAGCCGAAGTTTACCGAGACATTACGATTTTAGTGTATATGATACATATTCTGATTTTGATCTCTGTCAATGTATTCCTTGTACAACTTTTGCGTTATGCGTATCACGCATTGGTTGTGCGAAGTCAGAGCAAATTCTGTGCGAACTGAAAGGACACATTGGATGATTAAAGCTTGAACTTTTCGTGTTCCTTCAGCAAAGTTTTGGAAAATTTAAAAAATTTACAATTGCTGAATACTGTAATGTCCTATCTGTACGTTGGACACTACAAAATAGAGTTTTTTGTAGAACACCTCTCTTTAAAATCAGTTTTTTGTCTATAACTTTTTCTAAGATTGTCAAAACAATAAATTTTATAAAGTCTTGAGAGAATGTTAGTTGAATGAATAAAATCTTAGAACATTTTGCATTGTATTGACCATTACAGACAAAATTATAGACAAAAAACTGATTTTAAGGAGGGGTGTTCCACAAAAAAACTATTTTGTTGTGTCCAACGTACAGATAGGACATCGTAGTATTCAGCAATTGTTTTTCTTTTAAAAAGTTCCACAACTTTGCTGAAGGAAGTAATCTGGTATATTGCAAATTAGAAAAAATATTTTTTTCATCTAACTGTTAGGTGGATTGATAGAAAAACTAAACACGCCAGCAGTAAGGCCTTGTTCTATTGAACAATAGAATATGAATATATGAATAGAGGATACGGGCTCTTATATTCTTTCGAATATAATACGGGCTTTTTATATTCTTTCTCTACTTGAAGCTATGCCCGTTTAGAAACTTTAAGTAGAGGCATTGAAGAATATAAGAGCCCGTCCGCGAGTGCATTAAATTTAACAGCAGCAGTAGGGTCAGCCGATAGAAATTGACGTGATCCAGCTCAATAACGAGAAGACTAGGAATAAGTCGACGAAATGGATGTAAAAGAGTGTTTAACCTTAGAACCCCCCGAAAACCAAAAAGATGGAAGAGTCATTTTCGAAAAAGTTGGGCGATCGGGTGTCCAAGCATATTGACGACCACAGAGACAAATAGAAGAAAAGCAAATCGGCGCAGTTCAAGGTTGAGACAAACACACATGACTAAAAAGACAATGGCAATTCCGCCATAACTATGACGCAAGGGTGAATGCCACAAAACAACAAATAATACGGCCCATGTGGCAGGCGAGTGTGATCCCCGTGGCTCTGTGGTTAGCAATGTCAGTCGTCTAGCTCTCCCATACGGTTGTGATATAGGGTTCGATTCCCGATCGAGTCGAGGATCATTTCGAGCTGGAAATTTTCTCGACTCAACACTAGGGCACGGTGTATCGTTGTACTTATCCTACACATGCAAAATGTACCACAAACAATATTGATAACGAATTCTTCCAACTAATTCAGTTGATCGAGACCGTTATTAGCCCCCAGGCTAAGCGTGCGATATTGTTGTATGTGGCAGGCGACATACATAACACCAAAAATACATTAGGATACTGAGAAGAAACTATATCCTGCATAAGCAAAAGAGGAAAAAGTGTGCTTCAATGTTAAGCATAGCCTCCTAGAGGAAACAGGACGCCCGGAAGAAATAAAATGCTCACGTTTATAAACGCGGGTAAACGTTTATAAACGCGCAGTCGGTCAAGAGTACTGACTAGACTTTCTAACGAAACCACTAGCATTCCACAACACTCTCTGGCAGAGTGGTTTAAAAAGAACGAATGCACACTGGGCCAGAACTGGAATCTAGCGGAACGAAATTAATAGCGCTCTCAGGGTATGACCAATCGGTTTCCGATCTTTTACAAAGTTTCTTGGTATAGTTAGGGTTTCATTCTGGATATTTGAATTAGTTCGGAATTTAGCCGCAAAGGTGGCGTTGCGATGCTAACATCTTCCCCTTACACGCTAGAGCTTTGCGGTATTCGACAAAGTTGTAGATCTCTAAATTCCATGAAACTTTACAGAATATATAAAATTTCTTACTCTTCAAGTTTCAGAGATCTACGAGTTTTTATCAATTTTGTCTGAATTTCACGTTTTACTGTGATAATTTCATGAGTTCACTCGAATTAATTTCTTACAACTTTTTTCTCGATAGAAATTGAATAATTACTTCGTTTTCTTCCGAGTTCAGAAGTTTTTGAAGTACTTAAGCGAAAATATTACACAAAATTTGAAAACAAATACATAAATCTGTGAGGTAGATATCTCGGCGGGTAGCAAGTATTAGCAAACCATGATTTTTGCCTTTCTCCTAGAAAGGTATAGCAATCATTGGAAAACCAAAGGTATAAGAGTGGTCCCAATGGCCGAACGTCATATGCCACTCGACCCCTTTCGACGAACGGAGCATTCTCTGTATGTATATATGTATGTATGTGTGTGTGTGTGTGCGTGTGTGTGTGTGTGTGTGTGTGTGTGTGTGTGTGTGTGTGTGTGTGTGTGTGTGTGTATGTGAAACTTTTTTTTCTCACTCACTTTTCTCAGAGATGGCTGGACCGATTTTCATAAAAACAATTGAAAATGAAAGGTCTAGTTGCGCCATAGGTTGCTATTGAATTTGATTGTAATCGGAATTTTAGTTTAGAGGTTATGTATCAAAATGTAAAAATCACGAAACATCAATATCTCAGTAAACACATAACCGATGTCAATAAAACTAGTTTCAAATGATCGGGCTGTCTCCAAAACCCTTAACTTTCAAATTTTGTTATGAATGAACATATGGTTCAAAAGTTATGTAAAGAAAAGCTATTCTGAGGTTGTTTAAACTCACTCATTTTTCTCAGAGATGGCTGAACCGATTTTCACAAAATTAGTGTCAAATGAAAGGTCCAGTTGCCCCATAGGTTGCTATTGCATTTCATTGTAATCGGATTGTAACTTTGTCCGTTGTTAATAAAAATGTGGAATGACATAATGAAAGTAAACATATTGACTTTCTCCTAACGATCACTGGCTAATTAAAAGGCAGAAAAGTGATCCAAATGGCCGAATGTCATATACTACTCGACTCAGTTCAACGAATCGAGCATTTTCCGCATGTATGCATGTATAAGTGTATATGTTTCTGTGTGGGTGTGTACGTGTGTACGTGCACCTTTTTTTCGCATTCACTTTTCTTAGAGATGGTCTGACCGATTCTTTCTATCTTGGTGTCAAATGCAGGGTCCATTTGCCGCTTAGGTTGCTATTGAATTTCATTGTATTCAAACTTTTAGTTTTGGCGCTGCGTCAGAATGTGAAAGTCGCTCTTATATCTCAGTAGCTATAAACATAGTTGAATTCAAATTAATGGGCTTTTAAACCCTTAAACAATGAATTTCATAATGTTTAATTATGTGGTTTGAATGTTATAGAAAGAAACGTAACCCGCAGACTGCTTAAAACTATAGTTACGATCAAAATATGTGACCTAAACATCATTTAAATTTGATATTGTATTATTTCAATGTTTGCGGCCTTGCTCGCGATTGAAGTTGAAATTAAAAGTCATTTCTATCATTTCACTTTTTGCCTTTCTCCTAGAAAGGTATAGCAATCACTGCAAAAACTAAAGGTTTAAAAGTGCTCAAAAGGGCCGAATGTCGTATATCACTCGACTCAGTTCGACGAGCTGAGCATTTTCTGTATGTGTGTGTGTAGCGCTCTCCTAATCTCACTCGATTTTCTCAGAGATGGCTTAACCGATTTCAATGAAGTTAATTGCAAATGAAAGGTCTAGTTGCCCTTTAAGACCCTGTCCAATTTCATTGTAATCTGATATCTAGTTAAGAGGTTATGTATCAAAGTGTAAAAATCACGAAACATCATTATCTCAGAAACTACATAACCGATTTGAACAAAATTGGTTTCAAATGAACGGGCTACCTGAAAAACCCTTAACTTTTGAATTTGTTGAAGATTGAACATGTGGTTCAAAAGTTATGGAAAGAAACGTGTTCTGGAGACTGTTTAATCTCACTCATGTTTCTCAGAGATGTCTAGACCGATTTTTATAAAATCAATGTCATATGGAAGATCATGTTGCCCCAAAAGACCCTATTGATTTATTTTGCAAACGGATTATTACTTTGCCTGTTATATTTAATAATGTGAAATACAGCTATGAAAAGAAACAGAAGACTACTTGGACTCACTCACTTTTCTCAGAGATGGCTTAACCGATTTCCACAGAATCAGGTCAGTATCAACTGAAAGGTCTAGCTGCCTCATAACACCCTATTGAACTTTGCTGTAATCGGACTGTAACTTTGTCTGTAATGTATCGAAATGTGAACATCACGAAATGTCATTATCTTAGAAACTACACAACCGATTTGAACAATATTGCTATCAGATGAACGGGCTAGTTAAGAGTTAACTGATGAATTATGATTGAACACGTGGTTTCACAGTTTGACTGCCCTATACGTTCCCTTTTTATTTGATTGTAGTCAAACTTAAGCAGCCGTTATGTTTTAATTTGTAAAACAACAAAAGTCTATTATCTCAAGTAATACACAACTTATTTGAACATAACTAGTGTCATACAAACGAGTCATCTCTCGAACTTATAAATAACAAACTTCATAACAATTTGATATGCTGTTCAAAAAATCTGGAAAGAAAAGAAATTCAAAGACTATTTAAAACTATACCTGCTTTGATCAATATATATGGCCTCAACATGACTTAAATGTGGTATCCTACTATTTGAACTTTCCCGGTATCGCTCGTGATTAAATTGTTCGAAATTGAGAGTCATTTCTTTTATTTCGCTATTTCTTAAGCACCAACATTACGTCAAATTTCATATTTTATACTTTGAAAAAAAGAAGAGTGAATATACCTTTATTGGATTTAAGCATTCATGTAAATCTATTTTTACAAAACATAAATTTGAATGACAAAGGCTGAGTCTAACCGCTAGGTGGATTGATTTAGGTTTTCTGAAAATTGTCCTTCAAAAAAGTTGGTGTCAAAGCGCTATCTCTGCGGCCAAATCGCGAACTAAACTAAGCGTCAAGTTGAAGTTCTTATTACACTGAGAAACTTTGCTGAAAACTGCACATAGGTTGAATAGAGTATCAAAGTACTGGACCATGTATTTCATGCAATAAATACATAGCAATTGTATTTTTTACATGAAACCTATGGTTATATTCAAACTAAAATATCACAAAAACACAAAAAACACATCTTTAAAAATTTCAGAAAATGAATATTTTTTGATGGACAATTTTTAGAAAAAAAACCATGGTTTGCTAATACTTGCAACATGCTGAGATATCTACTTCACAAAATTATGTATTTTTTTTTCAAATTTCGTGTAATATTTGCACTTAAGAACTTGAACAACTTCTGAACTCGGAAGAAAACGACGTAATTTTTCAATTTCTATCGAGAAAAAAATTATAAGAAATTAATTCGAGTGAACTCATAAAATTATCACAATAAAACGTGAAATTCAGACAAAATTTATAAAAACTCGTAGAACTCTGAAGAGTTAGAAATTTTATATATTCTGTAAAGTTCCATGGAATTTAGAGATCTACAACTTTGTCCAGTACCGCAAAGCTCTAGCACGTAAGAGAAAAAAGTTAGCATCGCAACGCCACCTTTGTGGCTAAATTCCGAAATAATTCAAACATTTAAAATGAAGCCCTAACTATAACAGGAAACTTTGTGAAAGATCGGAAACCGATTGGTCAAACCCTGAGAGCGCTATTAATTTCGTTCCGCTAGATTCCATTTCTGGCCCAGTGTGGGATGTGAGAAACGAAATATACATCAGCTGATGAGTCAGCACTTAGGTCAGTTGAAAGTTTATTTCCCTTTTTTTAAAAGGAGGCTTAAATCCCTGTAAATGATTGGTTCTTATTGCGCAAGCAAACAAATCCCAACAATTAAAATTGCATTTTTTTTAACAGTGTTGAGAAGTCACCATTTGTGATTGGACACACATTCTCATTATTTACTAATATTTATCTCGGGGGAGGATTTTCGGCTATTCAGTCTATTTAGAGCAGCTAAACGATGTTTCGCTTCTAGTATCCGACGTTTCGATGATTTATTTCATCTTTTTCAAGGATTCTGGAATGTTTTACATAAAATTTTTGTTGTCTATACATAAATGGCATGTTGTGTTTGACTTACAGAGGCTATTTCGTTTGTTGTTAATGTATGTATGCATGTAGTAATATTTGTCCTAATCTGTTTTCCTTACTAAAATGGCGTCAATTCTAACTATTGTCAAGATATATTATAAATTAAGCTTATTTGGATTATTATTTTAACACTACTCACTATAATTTGTTATAACTTTATTTTCGCTATGTCTGTTTAAACTATTTATTTGTTACCGGGCGAAAAAACGGGTCAGTACGGTTCAATTTGGCTTAAGCGTTCTATTTTAGCGTTGGTTTATCGTTTGCTTTGCTATCTGTACACTGTGTTGGTGTGTGGCAACTATGTTAGCTAATTTGACGTTCGTGGATGAATGTATAACAGTTTTATTTAGCTGCGCGTTTTAAGTGTGTGTATTACTCCTGCATTTATCGAATTGAGTCCCTGTGTGTCTGTACGTTTGTTTATGCTGTTTTCGGTTGTCATAATATGGCATACTTCTAAGTACGGTAGTGACTGTTGTTTCTTATGTTTATCTAGGATTTTGGTGTGGTTTCAAGTCGAACCGATGGTTTAACGTTATGCTGTGATTCATTAGTGCGGTTTTCTCCTTCAGTGTGGCTATTTCTGTATCCGTGTAATCAGTGTCAGTGGTGGTGGCTGTTCATTCTGCTAATAACTTATCCAGTGCATTGTAGTGTGTTTTATGTCCACTCATTCTCGTTTTTAGTTTGTTTGTTGTCATTCCAATATAGCATGCTTCGCAGTTTATGCAAGGTATGCTGTAGATGACGTTGCTTTGGAAGTCGTTGGTTACGGGATCTTTAACTTTTGTGAAAAGTTTACCTACGGTATTTATGTTATGTGTTGCCAGTCGTATGTTGGGGTATTCTTTTTTCAGTTGCTTGTCTATTTTATGAGACAAGTTCGGTATGTATGTTATAGAGCGGTAAGTATTTTCCAGGTTTTGCGAGTTGTTCGGCAGCGGCTCAGCGATGTTATTGTGTTGTTGTTTCCGGTTTTTAAGTCTGCGCCGTAGACCTTTCGGGTAGCTATTGAGATTGAGTTGTTTGTCGATGATTGCATTAATTTCTGCATCTTCCAGGTTTGTAGACAGGCGTTGTACTCTGTTGATAGACTGCTCTAAATAGACTGAATAGCCGAAAATCCCTCCCCCGAGTTGTACGTCACAGTCGATAAGTATCCACATAAGGTATATACTATGGCACAGCAACTGAAAAAAGAATACCCCAACATACGACTGGCAACACATAACATAAATACCGTAGGTAAACTTTTCACAAAAGTTAAAGATCCCGTAACCAACGACTTCCAAAGCAACGTCATCTACAGCATACCTTGCATAAACTGCGAAGCATGCTATATTGGAATGACAACAAACAAACTAAAAACGAGAATTAGTGGACATAAAACACACTACAATGCACTGGACAAGTTATTAGCAAAAAAACAGCCACCACCACTGCCCTATACGTTCCCATTTCATTTGATTATAATCGAACTTAAGCAACCGTTATGTATTAAATAGTTAATAAAACAACGAAAGTCTATTATCTCAAAGATTACATGACTTATTTGAACATAACTAGTGTCGTACGAACGAGTCATCTCTTGAACTTACAAACAACAAACTTTATAACAATTTGATATGTGGCTCAAAAGTTATGGAAAGAGAAGAAATTCAAAGACTATTTAAAACTATACCTGCTTTGATCGATATATGTGGCTTCAACATAATTTAAATGTGGTATCATACTATTTGTACGTTCCAAATTCATTGATTCCTTGCGATGTGTTCAAAGTCTGCAAATGCACGACAAATCGACTATGAGATATGATCAAAGTCAAATAACAAATCGTTTGAAATGATTGGTTTTATCGAAATAACAACATCCTAGAGTTTTGGCTTCTGTACATCACCTTAATTCTGAATATATTCATATTGGGTGGTATTCGGTCATTTTCAGCAGATTTTCTGGCATAAATGTGACACCGAAATACCCATATTGGGAGGTATTTAGTTATTTTGGTGTCCAGGGTCAATGTTTGGTTTCTATGCATCTCGATTACGGAAATATCCATATTGAGTATTATTCGGTCATTTTCGACTGTTTCCTAGAAGTTGCCATTTAGCAATTCAAAATGGTACCTGAGGTCAATTGTTAGCTCATTACATCATTCTGGTTCCAGAGATACTCATATTGGATAGTATTTGGTTATTTTAGGCTGATTTTCACAAACCGGAAGTCGCCATCTTGGATTTCACAATGATCTTTAAGATAATTTCTGGCTTCTGAGCGTCATTCTGCTTGAGTGTTTTTAGAGGTAACAAATTTGTCCATAATGGTTCGAAACAGCCGAAAATGATCGAATAACACCCAATAACGGAAGTCGCCATCTTAGAATTCAAAATGGTATCTGTGGTCGATTTTAGCTCCTGTGTATCATTCTAGATCCGGAATTGGCTGTTTTACAGAAACCGGAAGTTGCAATCTTACAATCCAAAATGTTGCCTGAGGTCGATTATGGAACATATTTGTTACCTCTAAAAACATTCATCTGCCAAATTTGGTTCCATTTAGTTGGTTAGCTCTCGAGATGTGCAGAAATTTTTGTTTCATTTGTATGGAACCCCTAGCTTCCAGAAAAGGGAGGGGCATCCAACTATTATGGACATATTTGTTACCCCTTAAAACATCCACATGCCAAATTCGGTTTCATCTGCTTGGTTTGTTCTTGAGTTGTGCAGAAATTTATGTTTCATTCGTATGGGACCCCTCCCTTCCAGAAGAGGGAGGGGTCTCAAACTATCATAGGAACCTTTATCGGCACCAAAAACCTCTGCATACAAATTTTGACTTCGATCGGTTCGGTAGTTTTCGAGTCTATATGGATCAGACAGACAGACAGACCGGACTGCATTTTTATATGCATAGATTGCAACATCAATATTTTAGAACCTAAAGAGTGAATATACATTTATTGGTTTGAAGCGTTCTTGTAAATCTATTTTTACAAATAAAAGTTTGAATGAGAAAGGCTGGGTCTGACCGCTAGGTGGATTAATTTAGGTTTTTTTACTTGTTACTTGTTACTTGGGGTACTTAGATTTACTAATACGAATAAAAATGGCAAAATTTATACACAGAGTTATACAGATAATAGTCCTACTTAGTGGCCAGTATAACAGGCCTACATAAGTCTTTTTCTTCAAGAAGACTCATATCATATTGAATGTCACCCATCGTTCCTCTCACATTAGCCTACAGGGCTCCATCACTTTGTTTAGCGTAGTTAAAATCCAGAAAAGAACCGGTCCTGAACCGAGTGTTGAAAGGTGAGTTCAGCGATCGAGAGTATTATTTAGGAGCCGCTTTTAGTTCTCCTAGTCACTATGGCTTTTGATATATGGAATGAAATGGGCATAGAATGGCTTAAGAAAAAACAGGGTAAGAGATAGTAGTTAGGCTAGTGGTAAGTAATTGTGATTAACAAAATTATTCGCCATCTGAAAACTATCTCAAAGATGCCCAACAGAACGATTTTTTTGGGGTTTCACAGGTCTGATAAGCAGGGCTGGAATTCACCTCAGTGCAGACAGAACCACACAAATTTGTACACAACACATTTGCCATCAAACCGTGCGTGCCACTCCCGATATTTCGTTTGTGTCCTCTTCTCTCCATTCGCTCTTTTGTATTTCTTTCGAACCGAAAAAAAGCGACTGAGTACTCTTTGTGCATTTGCCAAAATGTGCGACACCACACATTGTGTCTTACTTTGTGTGTTACTTGACCTGTTACCTTGACCTTGTTACTTGATTTTGTGACCAATGAAAAAAATGCACAGGTAGTTCATAAATTTCTGAATATTAAAAAATTCTGATGCCAAATGTCTTAAAAATGCACGAAACATCGAGATCTGGTGTTATCCAAAAACAAAAAATTAAAAAAATCGATCTGTTAAAGTTTCACTTTTCGACTGAATGAACTTCTGAATGCGACGAAGGACAATTTTTTCCCATACGAGTCATTACCACCCTAATGAACGGTATCAGTAGTGAATGCATGTAGCGATTGTATATGAATACCGAGACAGAAACATGTCGACGTGCGTAATATGTCCTAAGAAACACGTCCACGCTATTGAGAATCGTGTTTAAATGAATTCTTAAAAAAGTATATGGTCCTTTCTTGCTTCCTTTTCTCTGCTATTTATTCTACCAGCAACGCAACGCAAACTGCTCAAACTGAAGCTCTTTGTTCTCACGCAATGTGTCACAAAAAGCAGCACAAAGTGTTGTTCCGTTTTCCCTCTGTTGGAATATTTCTCACTTGGTGATATATTTCATAGTCATTTCGTTTTCGCTCTTTCTCTTTGTGCCTGTTGGTTATCAAAATGTGTAGATACCGTTCTCGTTGTGCCTTGACGTAAAATTAACACACTGAGCGCAATGAGTGTGCGAATGACAGCCCTGCTGATAAGTTTGTAACGTAATTTCAACAAACGTAATACGTGTCCGGCTGGAGAACACTGACTGGCCTTATCTGATGCGTGCAAGCATTTTTCACAACTGGTGCTGCTATTTTTGCGTGAGCTGAGAGCACACATTATCTCAGCAAATAAAATCAATACCGCAAGGCATTGCCTCTATCAAGAGATTGCTGAACTACTATTTTTGTTTTACGACTATATTTTGAGTTTTACTAAGCAGGTAATGTAAGCAATTTTTAAGAGGCGAGAGAACACCGACTGACCCGATTTCAATCGCGCAAGCATGCATGAAGGATTTCGCCAACTCGACTGAAGGGCTGGCAACAGTCTTTCAGAGTTTAATGAAACTTTGTGGGTGTGTAGGCCTGTATCAGACTAACCGCTGCAGCGGTCAACCGCTGCAGCGGTCAACCGCTACCGTTCCGTTCTTTTTCGACCAATCAGAACACAGCGGTCGACCGTCGCTTGTTGTTGTTGCAAAAAATAGAATCTTTTCTATTTTTGCCGCCGACCGTTCCCAACGGTTGCCGACTGCTGTCATTGACATGGCGAAGGCAAACGAATCTCATCACACCTGCACAAAAGCACATATAGAGTCTTATAGAGAAGATAGAGGTGTCAAATCACCTGTGTCGCTATATTTAATGCAGATATGTAAATTCTCCAACTACGAGTTCCTTCGGGGCACCCAGGTCATATTTAAATATATGACTGATATGAAAGATTCCTGATGAAAAATCCTGAAGATGGAGCTGTCTCACGCTATATTGTTATGCAGAAATGTTAATGTCCGCTGATACAGGTTCCTCTGGGTATTTGGTGAGAAATAGCCATTTCTCAATGAGCTCTTTGCCGATTCCTGATCTTGATGAAACATTCACTTTAGAAATGGTTTTTTCCTCTATGCCAATGATGCAAATAAGCATTTTTATCAGGTAACCAATTATCAAATCCATCCAAAAATTAGCAGGTTTGTCATGCCCAAGGATGGAAAAACTCGTATCGCATGACAATCATTCGGGTATCATTTCTGAGCGTGCTATTTATAAGCTTTCAATCCTAGCAAACCATCGCTATTAAAAGTTACACATTCTCAAGCTTGCAAGAGACAACTTAGAGCAAAGAAGTATATGGTAGCTTTCTTTGATGATTTTGTTTCAGTACTGCCTGCTTTAGGCGGAGCGAGCAACATATAGCGAGTGTTTCACGAAAGAATCGTAAACGATTGCACTCAAGCGATCGCAATGATTCTTTCAAATGTTGGTTGCTTGTAGGTGTAATTCGGCTACTCCACGTCGTGCTTTCACCGTGATATACCACGATGATTCTTGGTGATTTCAAGTATAGATGCTAAAGCACCATGCTACAATTTCCGTAAGCATTGATGATACCTATTTGCTCCGGCAAGCAAACAATTGAACGCAATCTAACGTTCATTTGGATTCATAATTCTGTATCACTGGCGATAATATCTCAAAGCTTCTCGCGATAATGTTGAATGCAAGTGAACTTGGATACAATAAATACTATCGTGTTTGAATCATTCAGTCTCCTTCTATGGTATTCGGAACTCTTAGAAGCGAAAAACAATCAGCAGCGTTTCTATGGAAAACTTGTACGCGAGTGGAAATAGTTGAACGATAACTGATGAATCAAAGAACACATTTGCATGAAATATTGCTAGTGAGTGAACTTTTCCATGCTTGGTCATGCCTACCGGCACTTGCCTATACTACTTATTTTGACCCCTGTACATAGGCTTACTAATGTGTAAACATTACAAAATATGTCGAATAAGTTCCGAAAAAATCGTTGCAATTCTCAATTATAATCAGTAAAAGATAAATATAAGATTAGGTTTGAGTTTCATTTCAATTCAATTTTTGTTCAAAATTTTCACTACCTAACTAACTAACTAATAATACTACTACTAGCTAACTCACTAATAATCATACTACTAACAATGGCAACTGTACAGAAAACCGATATGAAGCAGATTCAACGTATTTAGCAACTAGTACTTCTGCTATCGGTCTGTCCCCAGGCTTCAAACAGAGCAAGTGTTTTATTAAGATGAGCATACCACTCGTCGCAACAATCAGCTGACATCAAATACCTGTAAAAATATATAACGACGTATCCGGTGAAAGCCATATATTCACGCAAACCTACCACTGAATAGCAGTATAGACCTTTTTACGTACGAATGTGTTAGTGCTACTAGTTGAGGAAAATATTTACAAATAGTTGTTTTGCTTGCAATGTTGTTTTGTAGCTGGACGAATATTCAGTTGAACACTCATTATATGCTTTGAACTTGTTTCTGAATGATTTTTTTCATTCGTGATCAGAAGAAGCTGCTAAACATAATTGACTTAAAATGTTAAAAAGTGATAAAAGTCGAAGCAACGAGATGCGATGATTTACTGTTTGGAGGAAACAAAAGCAACTTTACACGGGTTTACACGTTTCCTAGTGTGCGTAGGTGAAAAGTCACTTATCTCTATTGCCTTGCTTTGCTAGCACCAGCGATTAAACATTATCCGGCGGTGCTGGACGTCGAAATTGTAATAATAATTTGTCCAATCGAGGGCATACCAGTCTGGGTGCAATAGTTACTTTCTGAGTGCAGCGCACTTCTGCAAATCGTTTTTCATCATCAGGATTGGTTCAATAGCGAAGGACATGACCATGCAGTCGATACCATCGTCGATGCCGTGCTCCGAACCTGGATACATACACGAACATCGTCAGAAATCCATGATCATCACAGTAACGGGTAATTCGCAAATCACCTTCATATGAACGGTGACTTCCAGAGAACGACCGCATTTGGTGTCCAATTTATTCGCTGGATTTCCTTCAACGGTAAAGTTACAAAACCATACTGAAACCTGGAGATGAATTCCTTGCGTGAGTTAGCGTCACCAAACACTACGGCACTACGCAAACACGACATAAACCCAATCGCAGCAGGAAAAAAGCTGAGTCCGACCGTTTGACTATGTTCCTCCAGAAAAACACGAACGGTCAAGTTTTTTTTTTCACTCACACTGTTTAGTTTTAACTTCAACAAATGAAATACACAGATTTAATAAAAAAAAGTGGCGCACAATCAAAATAAAACTTCTTTTTTTTCCTTCCCGTTGGTCGAAATTTGACGTTGCCAACCAGCGTTGCCGGTGCTATTAATGTTTTTTTTGTCAAGTCTCTATATGTGATTTTGTGTAGGTGAGAAGAGATTCGTTTGCCTTCACCATGTCAATGACAGCAGGCGGCAACCTTAGGAAACGGTCGGCGGCAAAAATAGAAAAGATTCTATTTTTTGCAACAACAACAAGCGACGGTCGACCGTTGTGTTCTGATTGGTCGAAAAAGAACGGAACGGTAGCGGTTGACCGCTGCAGCGGTTAGTCTGATGCAGGCTTAAGCAACATTGTTAATTCGTCTGTACTTACATTTGATAAGGGCCGAAGGTTTATTTTAAAAACTCAATATATCTAGATAATAGAGTAAAGTTGTCAGGGATGACTAACAGAGTAGAGTTGTCAGAGATGACTTCTAGGAAATTGTGTGAACTTTACTTATAAACATTGGAAAAATGACTACCAAATGGTTTTATTGTAGAGACGATAGAAAAACTTAATATGTAAAAACTGATATTATATATGGGTCATTCCATGTCAAGTGTCCGGGGAAATGCATCGACCATCTCCGATTTCGACCAAAATTTGTGAGTCGATGTATTTCGAGACGGAACTTATAAGTACAATGTGTTGTACCGATTGGTGGACCCGTCGGCCAATGGGACTGCCTCCACTTTTTGCGAGCTTAGCAAAACACCTTTTTTATTTTGTGAATTTCTCGGGACCCTGAAGAGCTACAGGTATATTGACATATCATTTTGAAGGGTTTTAGATGTAGAATCGAACTACGTGATCAATTTTTTTCTGCAGTGTTGCCAACATTGCATTTTTTTCGATTCAAAATTTAATTTGCGATTTTCTCAAAATACCCCCCTTCGATTTTGATTCTGACTACGCCAATGTGTTCAGCAGACGATTTTACATAGGAATCACTTATCAGCAAAAAACAACATGTAGCGTTCCAGAGATACAGCATTTTCAAAATTGCAAGATTTTGGATTTTGTCTACGCACGAAAGCGCTTCTACATAAACTGCTGCTATCCTTATTGTAACCTAGCAGGCGTTTGTGTAATCGAAGAGTTGTTCCTTAAAGGAGCATCCGTTAATGATGTAATGCAAAAAATCCCGTTCTAGAACGAAAGTTACAGGAGAGTTTTGGTTACACTTTTCACATGAATCTTCCTTTTATTGGTTTATCACATTGTAGAAATTATCCTCTCTCATTTTAAAACCGTTTCCTAACAGGCGGATGGTCATGTTTTTTCCTGATTTAATATTTGCTATGATTTCAAAATTGTAAACAATGTGTCTCATCACGGGTGCAGTCATTTCATTCTTGAAGATAGTGTGTTTAATTGCATTGTATTTAAAACAAATTTGTGTCGCTGGAAAACGGTATTGGTTATCACAGCAGCTTACGTGATGAGGTTTACTAGCTACTAAGGGAGCATGCATGAATGACATAGTTTTTTTGATTTTTTTTACCCCATTCCCCCTCTTCCACCGTAACATTTCGTCACAAGCGATTTAATCTAAATCGTTCGCAAATTAACAGAAGCGCTTTATTACACAATCTGATCTGATAGAATCTGAGTAAATATGATGAAAAACGTATCCCATTGCTTTAACACGTTTATGTAAATGCATTGAGTTCTAATGCCAGTGTCACTTCTCTTGCAAAATAGCAAAACAATTTCAATGTTTTGCACTATATGTGACTTTGGTACGCCTGAATAGTCTAGTTTGCCATGCGTAGGTACATGATATAAATAAAATTATGTACTCCACAAGCATGACACTCTATCGTATCCGTATCCGTACCTCAACGTCACTTCTATGCAAGGTGGCGCTAACGTCTCTTCTATTTTTGATATTTCTCAGTTATTCATCAATATTTTTAGGAAACGGCACAAGCATCTTGAAGGTGGTTACCTTTACTATAATAATACGTAAAAAAATGAATTTGACGCTTACGTCAAAACGCCAGCCCACGGCAGTATGTATATAAATATTTATGACCATATCCGGCGGGTTGCTTCTGATTGAATCTCAGGCGGTGGACGCAGCCTGCACTGCGGAGGGGCTACTTGGGGCTGTGCATTAACCCATGGCAAGGTAAGCCGTCTTCGCAGCACAGGCCTCTCGAGTATGTCCACGGTCTTAGTCATTTGCTTTGATCCGTAGTTTATCTAGTTGGCTCTTGTTAGGCCAGGACGCGGAAACAGTCTGTATCAAATTGTTTCGTTTAACTAAATAGAAAAGATTGTTCTTTTTGAGAAAGGGGTTTCTTTAATTTTTTTATTGAGATGTTTTCAAGCGACACAAAGAAATAATCTTTTGCATTTATTTAAACGTACCTTTAGCGTTAAAAAAAATCGACAAAAGAAACATACAAAATGGAAACATTTTTTTTGCCTTTGCAACAGATGTAATTTTGTGTAAAAAACTTAAGTAATTTTGATGTACCCTAAAGTCGCTTTTTACGTGGCGGATACGTGCCGCGTAAAAAAACGCATAAAAACCGCGTAAATTCTGGAACTCGCGTAAAAAAGCCGCGTAAAAAACCCGCATAATAAAACCGCCTAAAAAGCGGTCTTAGTGTATATATGCACGCCAATCTAGCACACAAGATTGTTCAAATATGACATTTTTCGTTTTTCTTAATCAACATTCATTTTCCTATGTCCAAACCTATCTTCAAGCGAATGCAAAAGATTATTTCTCTGTACCGCACCCCGAAAATAAAACTAAGAAAAACCACCTCCGACCAATGAGCAGGGCCTGCGTTTCATGTGGGTAGTATGGGTAGTAGTACCCACTCGGAAAATATCCATGTGGGTACTTACCCACACGGAACTATCGGACAAAACAAAAAAAAAAGTATTGTTGCGAGCGACAGATTTTTTGATAGATATCGTTGAGCGAGAGTTTATAAATCTACAGACTTATGTACAGTTGAAACGTTACTCAGAGATAAGGATTATTTTTTTAATTGTTTCATTTACGATAGAGTCCTGAATTTCATTTACGATAGAGTTCTAAAGTTTTGTTTTATCGGTCAAATTTCCCATGCCAAATTTGAGCTCAATCGGACTTTGGGAAGTAGAGCCTCAAAGCGGTCAAAGTTATAGTTTTTTGATCGATGAAAGACATGTTCGATCTAAGAGTGTCTCTTGTGTGTTCTGGTGTAGCTCGAGTCTCCCAACGCAAAAGTTTCCATGTCCCTGAAATTTAATTCTTGTTTTCAAAACAAATTTTTAACATTTTCGGTTGCTTCCCGGTTGGCGGATTAAAACAAACGTTCTATTATTACACTTGCCACAAGGTTCAGACCGCCGTACGTTTGCTGCTCCAACTAAATTGTTACATTCTTCTTGTCAACCTATTGTTGCCTTATAAAGGCAACAATATAACATGTATCGTGTGTTGCACGGGTTGAAGGAAGAAGATGTTCCCGTTCTCGTATCGGATATAAGGGTCGCAATTATGCTGTGATGTCAAGCAACAACCGTCTTCTTCAAGACGTTACATATTTGTTAATGAAGTGTTATGAATTTTCTGAAACGGACTCAGCGCCGTGAGCAGAACTTGCTGAACTTTTCTGTTTGGAATCGGATTTGTTTCGCATATACCGCTTGTGATGCACAGTGTTAATGAATCGTAATATACATCACACTGCTGCGCAATTGCAGCAGCATCAAACTGCAATCAAAGTTGCAATTTAGTAATAACCATTCATCATGCTCTTCCAATTATATTTAGCAGCCTTGAAAAAGGCTGGTTGCTGCAGTTGCAAATTTCATTCAATTATCGCATTAATACTTCATGGTCCAGATAGCGCGCGATATCCGCTCTGAAAAAGATTTTCTCGCACGTTGTGGAATGGGATAACTGAAAAAATAGGTATGACTAAAGTCGCATGGAAGCAGATCGTGCGTGTTTGATACTACCGACGGTGGGCATGAGTATGAAGGTGGAAATTCTGCTGTGATGTCGAACTATAACCGTTTTGTTTTAAGACGCAATAGTGTTAGTGCTGCATTTCTGTTATCTACAGCCATCCAGCACTAGAACAAGTATATATTACAACCGGCCACCAACACATTCTTGAGGCAATGTTGAATTTTTCTTGTCTTGCGAATGCTGAAATTTGCGGATTTCCGTCTATTACACATGATGAAAAATCTTAACTATTTCAATCACATAATTGTGGAGAACCAATCGCCGATGATTCTAGATCTCCCGTTTTCTTCAGTAGAATTGCCTGCCACTTCCAATAATTCTGCAGCTACCGAAAACTTCATAACAGCCGCCAGATAGTCAGGTTCTTAAGTATCAACGCGCCCAGCGCGATCAGCCAGTATTTGAAACCCGGCTTTTGTTTTCTTCTTCATGATCAGCAACCAACGTCCGTGTGGTATCGGCACAATCATGGAATGAATTTCACATAAAACACAAAGCGCGCATTCTTAGTCAACTAGGTATATTCTGTCGACCTTGTTAGGGAAAGAAGCATTGTGCGACAAACCATAGGTCGACATTTGCGTTTCGACAAGGCTTGACAATTTTCTATAGTACAATCGTTCGAACAATCAGATTACAACTTTCTGCATTTGGACGGGTGCTTGGTTGATTTTCCAATCGACTACTGCAAAAATGACGACTACTGCAAAAATGACTGACTGAGCTTAAAACGGTTGAAAATGGACAATTTTTGTGACGCTCTCGATGTTTTTGGTTTTTGAAATTGGATCCCTGTAATGAAACTGGTCCCCTGTATATGTTGCCGTAAGACATGATTCTACGTCAAAAAATTGAGGAGGAATTGATAAATAGAACGAAGAAAGAACCCAAAAACATGCCTACACGCATGTCCACCATGACGAATGTTCCGGTAAACTCTCGGAAAGCCACTCGCAAGGACGTGGAATTACTTTTGCAAATGAGCCTATATAATTGCCTTCCATAAGAAACATGACTAATGAACGAAATTCGAAAATCTATTTTTTCTTAAACATTCCATTGGCACCCTATTGTTGATGCACTGTCGACTTTTCGTAAAATTTTGATCAGGTATCAGAAGGTCACCCCCCCCCCCCTGCTACGCCTTTGTCACCTATGAACCTTCCTTATTCCTTACTACCCACTCGGGAAAATAATGTGACGCCGGCCCTGCCAATGAGAACACTTTGAAGAAAGCGCTATACCTCTTAAATAAAATCTGTTGGTTGCAAATTCGTTTTTTTATCCCCAAGATAAATAAATTGATATCTACAATCTATTTGTTTACCGTATATTGCAAACATCGATTAAAAAATAATTTTTAAATATTTATGTAACCATATTTACCGAGTACAAGAATTATTTGTTTGCAAACTAACTGTTCGGTTATTTTAAATATTTGGTTATTCAGATTGGAAAATTTAAAAAAAATGCCAGATAAATGAGACAGGCCTCGCAAATTGCGCAAATGATTAGTTGTATTAATTCACAAAACAACTAACACGGCGCTGCCATACATCTTCGAAAACCGAAAAAATATGAACAATATGTTCCCTGTCGCCAATCATAATAAATTCAACTAAATTTTGTATGATTTCCAACATTCATTGTTTTCTTAAGAGACTATGCTCGCTGTTTTATTGAATCTTCACGACATAGATACAAAACTTTTTTTATCCCGGCCGTATGAACAAAAAAGTTTATCCAGCTTGTCTCGTAGTATTTGCAGAGACGAATAAAGCCAACGCTTTAATGCCGTGAACGTACTAGCACTGTAGGCTAATGTACAGCCCTAAGTAGACCCCGGCCGCCGGTTAATGTACAGCTAACCCACGGCAAGGTGAACCGTCTCCGCAACGCAGGACGCGCCAATATGTTTTCGGCCTAACTCATACGGCCTACTGTCTCATAGCACCAGCGAATGTATGAACAAGCTCAGAAATTCTGGTATGTAACGCTTCAGTGAACGATTCGAGGCGAATGCTATTTTGTCATCGTCCCGATTTGATTTGCCATGATGAATCTATCAATGCCACGGTGAACCGATACTAATATTTATTGAGTTGCATCGATGTGATTTTTAACCGTATCCAATCGGCGAATAATGAGAAACAGCAGGAAAAGGGAAAGACACAAATCGGTCGTTTCAGTCCATCCTAACACATGTACGCCCCCGATGAATTAAGTGTTCGTGTTACATTGACATTAGTCCACAGTGAACAATTCACGAAGCGAATGAAGATTCAATGCAGGAATCACGATCCTTGCCTGCGAAGCCTATGTCAAATAAACAGAACAAAAAAATCCACCTCTGCTCTAATCGTGGGTAAGAATAAGAATAAGAAGAAGAACATAGGCGGATAAATGTTATGATAGAGTTACTTGCTCTATGACGTGCTATGATATGTATGAGCAAGTTAGGATATTCGGTTATGATAAAATATTTTGGATGCGTTATGAAATGAAATCTGAAATCAGCATTTTTTCACGTTATTAAAAATGTCACAAGTTGGTTTGAAAAATTCGAATCATGGACAAAAGTCTACATTTAACAAAAAAAAGTTTGAGTTTAAATACGAAAAGTGTAGCCAAAACTCTCCTGTAACCTTTCGTGAAAATGGTCCTAGAGCGGGATTTTTTGCGTTACTTCATTAACGGATGCTCCTCTAAGGTACATCTCTTCGATTACACAAACGCCTGCTAGGATACCATTAAGATTGCAGCAAATTATGTAGAAGCGCTTTCATGCGTAGACGAAATCCAAAATCTTGCAATTTTGAAAATGCTGTATCTCTGGAACGCTACATTTTGTTTTTTTGCTGATAAGTGATTCCTAAGTAAAATCGTCTGCTAAATACATTGGCGTGGTCAAAATCAAAATCGAAGGGGGGTATTTTGAGAAAATTGCAAATTAAGTTTTGAATCGAAAAAAATGCAATGTTGGAAACACTGCAGAAAAAAATTGATCACGTAGTTCGATTCTACATCTAAAACCCTTCAAAATGATATATCAATATCACTTGTAGCTCTTTAGGGTCCCGAGATATTCACAAAATAAAAAAGGTGTTTTGCTAAATTCGCAATAAGTGGAGGCAGTCCCATTGGCTGAGGGGCCCACCAATTGGTACAGCACTTTGTACTTATAAGTTCCGGCTCGAAATCGGAGATGGTCGATGCATTTCCTCGGACACTTGACATGGAATGACCCATATAGGACAGGTGAACCTGTTATGGCAGGTGCACCAGTTATAGTTATATCACTTAAGCGCAATGCTACCAGTTATGGTACTACTCCATTTAAACCTACTATGCTATGACGGGTTTATGCCATATCCGGTACTTTTTTTAGGTATTAACATAACTGTATATACCTGTATCTTGTATAAAGCGTACCTGATTTCCATCATACGTCCAGCTGCCGAATTTCATTTCACAGTGTTGATCGTCGAAAGGGAACCAGGTTATGTCTATTTTACAGGTGCTTTTGAAAATCCCTGGAGGTACGTACAAGCAGCTACCATTATTTTTCACCACGATATTTGTATGGTATGTACCATCGAAACCCTCATCGGCGCTAAAAAAGAATGATAAATTATTCTTAACAAACGACAGTAATGAAAGTTTTATTCATTAGAGCAATTTTATGCGAAATTTACATATATTTTTTTCGACAGCATGTTTTTGAAGTTATATTCGAATTTTGATTAAAATTTGATATTTTTCACTCAAAGTAACTCATGAATGATAATTTAAATAAACAATAGAAAAAAATTAAGGGAAAATTATATGATGATGATGATGGTCCCGCCACATACCCCTACAAAGGTTTTAGCTGGACGATTTATCTATAGATAATTAATGTGATCACATTTTAATCAGTTATACAAAACAAAAAAAAACGAACTGATTTTACCTCCAGATATAAACTTCTTCAAAAACTGTATACTTGATTCATAAAGCACACAAAACTAGTACAGGGTTTTCATGACCTTCAGCCAGACCAACCACAACTATTTCATGATTTTCTCTAAGCATTTAAATAACAATTTTAATTTGCTAAAAGAAATCATTTATATCTGAAAACCGCGCGCGAGGCTCAAGCTTTTGTAGTCTCTTTCTATTATTTTTAAAGCTACAACAACAATAATGAAAAGAAAAAAAAATCCATCATCACCGTGACGAACACAGTAGTTTTGTTGTTATAAATTTAGAAAAGTCCAATTTAATATAAATATATAAATAAAATTTTACAACACAACCAGATCCGTTCGTATAAAACTTCGTCATTTACAAGCTTCAATAAAAATTAATAAATAATTATCAAATTTCAAATAATAAATTATTTGAAAGATACATTGGACATTCGATTTTGTAATTTTCAAGCAGTTTTCAGAAAATATCCGAATAAAAGTTTGTTCTTCCAGACAAAATTTTACAATATAAAGATCATGAAGTGGTTAATCATGGGGATACATAGAATTAACATATATTTGCGCTGCAATAAGTTAGCTCGAATAATCCGTATACCACCGGAATTAGTCGGTGCGTATATTTGCTCTACGTTGCAATTCAACCATCGAGAATGGTTTTATGGTAATTAGTATACCTCTTGTGGTACGTAGTTTGAAGCACGCAAGCAGTCAAAACGCAAAGATTGCGTCGTATGTCACTGTGTGATACAATTGTAGCCCGTAGGTACGTTCCAGTTTACCACAACAGCGGCTTGTACCTCGCACTCTGTATCATGCAGGTCCGCCATACATTTATTTATTAAATCCGTTGAGCAAATGGTGACTACATACAATATTTCATTACAGTTGTTATGTATGATGTTTACAATGTTTTTCTTATATGCTGAACATCATTTCTATACTAAAGCATAAACGATGCCATACTAGCTAAAAGTACGACTTGAACTGCCTTGCAGAACGGTCGCATTTTACCAACAGCTCGAAGTTTGTCTTAGACTATCGAGAGATATTGGAAATTTTCCGCTTTCAACAGGTTATCTTTTTTAAAGAGTATCTGTTGAATCGCAAAGTATTGAATTGGTTTTTAACGTTTAACGAGTGGTTGAAATGCCAGGACAACCCAGAAAAGCTCGCTTTGATGCGGCTACGAGGAAATGTGAGGCTTCTCCTCCGAGTGATTCAGAAAGCAATAGGTATGAAATTCTTTCTACTATAGGTCCGCCATACATTTGTTTATTAAATCCGTTGAGCAAATGGTGACTACATACAATATTTCATTACAGTTGTTATGTATGATGTTTACAATGTTTTTCTTATATGCTGAACATCATTTCTATACTTAAGCATAAACGATGCCATACTAGCTAAAAGTACGACTTGAACTGCCTTGCAGAACGGTCGCATTTTACCAACAGCTCGAAGTTTGTCTTAGACTACCGAGAGATATTGGAAATTTTCCGCTTTCAACAGGTTATCTTTTTTAAAGAGTATCTGTTGAATTTCAACGTATTGAATTGGTTTTTAACGTTTAACGAGTGATTGAAATGCCAGGACAAACCAAAAAAGTTCGCTTTGATGCGGCTACGAGGAAATGTGAGGCTTCTCCTCCGAGTGATTCAGAAAGCAATAGGTATGAAATTCTTTCTACTATAGGGGATCAAGAATTTGAAGCTTTTCATTCTGAGCAAAATGCCGGTATGAAGAAAGCTAAAGTTCCACCTATTGTGGTAATAGTTGCAAATTTTAAAGATTTTCGTTCAGAACTTTCATCATTTCCTTCTGATGTGAAAGTTAGTTTTCAAATTGGCCGCCGAGGCGAAATTCGTATTTTGGCCGAATCTTTTGAAGGCCATAAACATCTATTACAGTATTTGATTGAAAAGATGTACAAATTTTATACATATGACGCCAAAAACGAGAGACTGTTTAAGGCTGTTTTGAAAGGTCTTTCAAATGATCAAGCTATTGATGAAATTAAAGATTGTTTGACGGAATTACTTGGTTTTTCCCCCAACCAAGTAATTTTGATGAAACGTAAATCAAACGCAAAATTTAACAATACTGGAATACATCAGGAAAATTACTTGGTACATTTTGATCGTACCAAAGTAGGTAATTTATAATTTTTAGAAAAAGCACGTGTTTATTTGGAGGTATCCATAATATCACGCAATTCCGGAATTGTCAAGCTTGTAACTGCCATATGGCAACAAAATGCATGATATGTGGTGACTCTTCCCACACAAAGGACATCTGTCCTGTGAAAGAGACCTCTAATAATTTCAAATGTGTAAATTGTGGGGGTAAACACAAATCAAATCTATTTGATTGTCCTGTTAGGTCGAAAGTTATTTCCTCAAGACAACGTAGGTATTCAAAACAACCTGTTATCAATAATGTTAATGTGGGTAATTAAAAGACTTTCAATACTGTTCAGGCAACACCATCCTTTCCTGTAGCTAGTGTGTCTGTAGGTAATAATTCAAATTAAGAAAACAACAAATTGAAAACAAATAATCCTGTTCAAGCACCACCAGGCATTTCATATGCTAGTGTCCTTTCTGGTAAAATTCCGAATTCAAACAGCAACAAGCCTTTCGTGTTTGGTGCTGAAAAGTCAGCCAGTATTGATTTAGGTAGTCCAACTCCCGAGAAGATTGAATACCTACAAAAATCCATGCTGCCGTTAATGTCCGTTTTGTTGAGCTGTAACTGTTCGATGTAAAAGGCTGTTCTAGAAGGTATAAAGTTTACAACTAATATTGTTATGAAATTGAAACTCAGCAATGAATTTGAATAATGCTGTAAATTTTCTAAATTGAATGCTCGCTCTTTAAAAGCGAAAGAAGATGAGTTTATAATTTTTCAATAGTCCATGGTGTGCATATTGCAGTTGTGACTGAAACGCTTCAAAGCCTAACATTAAACTAAAACGAAACCCCAACTACATAGTTCACAAGTTCGATAGAATTGATGTTGCCGGAGGTGGAGTTGCAATAGTTATCCACCGTCGAATAAAACATCGTGTTATGCCCCATCTTGAAACGAAGGTTATTGAAAGTTTGGGAATTGAAATCGAAATAGATATTGGTATTTTATTTATAGCCGCAGTGTATTAACCTTCTCAATGCACTGGTGAGCAGAAAAATCATTTCAAGGGAGATTTACAAACACTCACGAGAAATAAATCTAAGTTTTTTATCATCGGTGATTTTAATACAAAACATCGATCGTGGAATAATGCACAAAGCAATTCCAATGGAAAAATTTTGTTTGACGATTGCTCGGCTGGATTTTATTCAGTTTTATTTCCAAATGCTCCTACATGTTTTTTTTCTGTTAGGAATCCATCCACAATTGATTTGGTATTAACAAATCAAAGTCATTCATGCAGTGAATTGTTAACTCATGCTGATTTTGATTTTAATCATCTTCCTATAACTTTTTCCATATCCCGTGAATCTATTTTAAATTCCACTAGGTCTGTGTTTAATTATCACAAGGCCGATTGGGATCGGTATCGTACCACGATCGAAGAAAGCTTGAATTGTGATATTGTTTTACAAAACAGTGCTGACATTGACGGAGCATTGGATGATTTGTGCAGTTTAATACTCATTGCCCGAAACTTATCAGTTCCTCAGGCTAGAGTGAAATTTAATACACCAATCATTGACAATGAGCTTCAACTTCTTATAGGTTTGAAGAACATACGGAGACGTCAATATCAAAGAACTCATGATCCTGCTTTGAAAGTTATTTAAAAGATTTACAAACGAAAATCAAACATAGATTCACTTTCTTGCGAAATGAAAGTTTCATGAGAGAAGTTGAACAACTAAAACCATATTCCAAACCTTTCAGGAAGCTTTCGAAAGTTCTTAAGAAACCTTCCAAGCCCATTTCAGTTCTCAAAGATGGTGACCACATATTTCTTACGAATGAACTAAAAGCTCAAAAACTTGCTCAGCAGTTCGAGAGTGTTCATAATTTCAATTTGAACGTAACGAGTCCAACTGAAAATGAAGTAACACAAAAGTATGATCAGATCACCACTCAAGAATTTCTTCCTGACGAGGTACTAGAAACAAACTTGAATGAAATACGAACTATTATTAAGAACTTTAAAAACATGAAAGCACCAGCAAATGATGGGATTTTTCATATCCTCCTCAAAAGACTTCCTGAAAGCTCTTTAAATTTCTTGGTGAAATTTTTAACAGATGCTTTGAATTAGCATGTTTTCCCTCAAAATGGAAAAATGCCAAAGTCACTAAAATTTTAAAACCTGAAAAAATCCAGCTGAAGCATCAAGTCCAAATAGTTTACTCTCTTCTGTAAGCAAACTTTCTGAAAGAATGATTATTAATAGAATGATGACACACATCAATGAAAATCAATTTTTGAAACTGAGCAGTTTGGATTTCGCCATGGGCATTCGACTACTCATTACTTAGAGTAACTAATATGATTCGTACTAATAAATCTTAAGGTTATTCCACTGGAGCTGCTCTTCTAGACATAGAAAAAGCATTCGACAGTGTTTGGCATAATGGTTTGATAGCTAAAATGTCCAATTTCCGTTTCCCTCTTTACATCACAAAAATGATACAAAGTTACTTGACAGACCGCACTCTCCAGATTAACTATTTAAATATTAAATCTGATAGATTGCCTGTTAGAGCTGGTGTTCCCAGCCCAGGGCACAGTCTTTTATAACATTTTTACTTCTGATCTTCCTGATTTACCACCACGATGTGAGAAATCTCTGTTTTGTGACGATACAAGCATTTCCGTAAAAGGAAAAAGCCTTCGTGTCATATGCAGTAGGCTGCAAAAAAGTCTAGATATATTTTCTTCATATTTGCAGAAATGGAAGATTTCTCCTAATGCTTGATGCAAACACAATAAATTATTTTTCCCCATAAACCAAAAGTTTCTCTTCTCAAACCCACCAATAATTATGTTGTTAATAGGAAAGGTGCAATCTTAAATTGGTCTGACCAAGTTCAATATTTAGGGCTAATTTATGATAAATATCTTACCTTCAAGGAGCACATTGAGAACATCCTAACAAAGTGCAATAAATAAATAAAATGTTTGTATCCTCTTATCAACAGAAATTCTAGACTTTGTCTCAGGAATAAAATGTTAATTTACAAACAAATATTCAGACCAGCAATGTTATATGCAGTCCCCATCTGGACAAGTTGTTGTACAATCAGAAAGAAGATGCTTCAAAGGATTCAGATAAACTTCTGAAAATGATATTGAAGCGTCCTCGCTGGTTTAGCACGAATGAACTACACAGGCTAACTAATGTGGAAACATTAGAAAATATGTCAAACCAAATTATCAATAAGTTCCGACAAAAATCCTCAATTATAATGATTAGCTCACTTTATAGTCGGTAAGATAGGTGTAAGATTAGATTACGGTTTAATTTTAAACTCCTTTTTTTTCTCTTGACAAGTAGGTTTACAATTTTCCTACAATTATATTCACTTAACAATTATATTCACTTAACGCTGCGCGAACATCCTCCCCCGCACAATAAGATGTTTTCTGGTTGAAGCGATCCAATTTTATGGCATGGTTCACCTTCTTCTACTCGAATAATTTCATCCAAAAGAGTTTTTTGCTGGATAACAACTACTATAGTGTGTGATGCTGCTCGATGCTCCGTTATAGTAAGATTAGACTTAGACGCTCGGAGCGGTTCATAATACGACAGTTGTTACAAAAACGTTGCACATAGGCCAAAACTCGTTGTAACTTTCGAAAGGAACTAAACTTTTTGAAAAGTGGGAGATCATCACAATTCACCAGGGACATGACCAGCACTGAGACCGGTTTTATATCAGGCAATTCATCATCAGGAATACCATCGAAAGGTATCGGTTCGCAATTTTTGACTTTTAGAAAGGATGCACCTGCCCACCATAGTTGATTAGGTTTCAATTCCTCTCGAAACAACATCAGCAGGATTCTCCTATGAAAGTACGTATGACAAAGAGAAATTGTTATTGTTCGAAACAATTTCTTTAACACGTGTCTGATTGAACGATTTAAGCAGTGAGGGTGGCTTTTTCAACCAAGCCAGAACTATTTGGCTGTTCAACCAAAGGCGAATAACGGAAATATGCATTTGGAGAGCTGGAAGCACTTTAAGGGTTAACCGAGTTAACAGCAACGCGGCATAAAGTTCTTTGCGAGGAATCGTCGAATCTTTCAAAGGTGCTATTTTGAACTTTGAACAAAGTAATCGCGAAGTGCAGTATCTTTCGTCATTGATACTGCGAACATACAAGCATGCCCCATAGGCATGCACCGATGCGTCAGCAAATCCTTGAGGTTCAATTGTACTGGAACCAGGAACGGAGATAAATCGTGGAATTTTTATTTTGTTAACATGTTGCAAAGCGCTATAAAACTTAGACCACGTTCCGTGAAGCTCTCCTTCAAATGGGCAATTTCATTTCAGCTTGGCCACCCAAGTCTTTTGCATCAACTGCTTCGCAAGCACCACAGTGGGTGCCAGAAATCCCAAAGGGTCAAATAATCTTGCAACAATGGAAAATAAACGCCTTTTTGTTACAGGCTCATCATTCGATATGAGATCAATTCCGAATAGAAATTTGTCACTCGAAGGGTTCCATATCAGTCGAAGAGTCTTGATAACTTGGTCAGCTGATGTCTGATTGAGATAAACTAGCTTCTCACGTTCGTTATCTGGAATATCACTCAAAATTCTGGTATCGTTAGCACACCACTTGTGTATTGGAAACTGTCCCTTTGATAACAGTGAACGGATTTGACGTTGGCTTTCAATGGTTTCTTCCTGAGAGAGAGGCGCCAGCTGGCTTTGTTTTTATGCTCACGAATGTCATCGTGAACCAGACAAGAAATGTCATTGGGAACCGGTAGGCCTGAAGATATGAAATATGGAGAGTATCGTAGTCGATGTAAATTAATCCTGCGTTTATTTTTTCTAGATAATTATGAATCTCCTGACATGATGTAGAAATTGGAATAAGCCCAAAGTAAGAACATAATAATAATGACACCCACAGTATAGATGCAAAACTCATGTAGGCGGGATCTCACTAGGCAATGATGGCACAATTGATATCGGAAACAATCTGCCTAAACTTTTATTTTTACCTTGAAGGCATTGCTTATAAGCACTTGCATCAACCACCCAAAAACAATAACATGCTTTTTCGTGGTCACTTAGTATGGAATGACCCGTACATTGAAGAACAAAAAGGTATATTTAATAAAGTTCAATTAAGGCCGTTGCAAATTTTATTTTCATTTAATGTCACACCCCCCCCCCCCCTTTAAAAATCTTGAATATTGGAAGGGGAAGAAAAAAAAGCTCAAACCGTTTTGTTCATTTTATTGGTTTTCCGACAGCATAAATGCTTAGTTTAGCAACAAACAAGTCCACTGACAGCGAGAGTGTCGTCGAAAGGCAAGCGAAATAAATAATAATAATAATAATAATAATAATAATAAAGTGTTATTTTTCAACATTTATTTGAGTGCAAGTTACAAACGTCATAGCTTGCACACAAAAACTTTGATCAAAGATATATCTTTTTTTTCGTCTCGGTGTTATTTATTTTTTGCCACCCCCTTTGCTAACTTTGATAACCTTGGACATAAAAAGAATTCGAAATTTGTATCAGCCTAATTAGCTTTCTAAATTATAGCGAAGCTTAAAAATGTGAAAATTTTGGCAAAAAAAATATATTTCTAGCTCGCCATACTACGATTGGTTACATTTTAATTTTGGTTAGCTACAAACTACTCTATTGAAAAAAAAGTTTAAGATACCTAATGAATATTAAAATAATTTAGATCTGGTTTGGAACCGAGGTGATATCCGATGACAGCTCAATTGTATGAGACATCAGGTGATATGGATAGTGATATGGCCTCGATAGCACGAATTGCCCAGATATCAGGTGATATTCAGTGTAGTGTGAACGTGGTATTAACAATATAAGCTATACCGTATACATATTGGGTTTTGTTTTAAAAATCTTCATCCTCTTTACAGTTGACATCTTTGTCGTTGGCCGTATCGTTATGTGGTGCAAACAAAAAGATTTAGAACAATCTTTGAGGGCCAGATGTTTTAAATTAAAGAGAAACTTGGGATCATTATATTTTTCTCTAAAGATCGGTAATGGCGAACGGTAGAGCTGCTATACTGTCCTCTGTAATACTCTTCTGCTCCGCTTGTTGAAATCAACGTAATAAATTTCTTCCTCGTACGATGTCATATATGCCATTTTGAATGCCTTAGATTTTATAAAACGCATCCATATCAGTCATCCATAGTAGTCATATTTTGTTCAACAAATCGTCGGTTTCGTGCAACACTGGCCCAATTCGAAATTTTGCATTTGTTCTCAATGGAAACGATGCTAAATACTGTTAAGTTTTATTCCAAGAAATCCAGTTTCAGAATTCACAAACAATTCATAGTTATGAGTAGAAATGCCTTTGTAGCCCGATTCGAAATTTAACTATAAACGTAGTAAAAATAAAGTTTAAACTTATGATAGGTGCTTATAATATGTGCGTTATAAACCTAAACATGAGAATGGTCAATCTTTAAATTTAATGTTTTCTTGAAAATTAAAAAAAAGCGACACTAATTTTCAAACGCGGTTTTCTCGAAACTATGAGTTTTGCATTGTACCAGTGTTGGACGAAACTGACAAAATGTCTCGAGTGAAGGCATGAATCAAGTAAGGTCTGTCATCCCTTCTTCAAACTCTTTTAGCTATTTGTTGAGTTATCCATTAACGAAAAAGTCAACAAAGAGCCGAGTACTCTAGTTTTAGCACAAAGCACATTTGTACTGTATTGAGAGAGATCGCAGCAAGCCAAAAGCGCGAATAGACGTAAATTTTTGACGCGATTTTAATTTTACTATAAAAATTCGCAAATTACGCTCTTCGTGGTACATTTTCTTAATTACCAGTAGTGCAATGGTGTTTTATTGTTACGTACTTGAGGTGTTGTCATTAAAGTGTTTCAGGAATAGAAAAAAATGCCATCCGAGATGGATCCGGCATAATAACCTTCAGCGAAATAGTAAAAACAGGCGTTCGTGGTAGCATCAGAGCCCCACGTTTGGTAGTATTTCTAGATCGGAGTCGGGTTGCTTTGGAACAAAAGCCGTCCCAGAAAAGTGGCAGTGACAACAGTCAAAAATTTGGAAATCAAAAAGGTTGACCACCATCATATCGTCGCTGTTGCTGCGGGCGTTCAAGGTCAAAGCATTTTTGGTTTCGATTTCAGTGGCAGTTTGGTTCCGTCAAGGGCGAACGTCGACAAGAACGGAATCCTGGATGGTGAGTTCGTTCCATGTGATCGTTCACAAGCGAAGGGAGCCATAAATTTTGCTTAAGAAACAGGGGATATAAACACACTCTTAGCATATATTGAACTCAAATATATTTCCTAACTTATATTCCTTTTAGAGAGCGATTAATGGCGCTATAACCATAAGCTAAAAATGCTAAGACTAGAGTTAGTACTCAAGTTCCAACCGTAACAGTTGAAGCGAGTAAAGGCGCTATATCCTTGGTTTCTTAACCAAGGCTGGTTGGTTTCTTAATAAGGAGGAAACACCATGTTCTATCCCCGGAGATTGGTCAACAAAGGAGTGTACTCTCTTAGCTTTGTCATTCCCAACGAGTTATATTACTTCTTACCTACATACGGATCGGTTGGTTGGTACGGATTATCCCCGTTCTTAGATAATATCGTATTGTATTACGCTACACAGTAGGCCTGGCCGTTGACAAGAAAAATGTATGGAAACCATTTTTGCCTTTCTCCTAGAAAGGTATAGCAATCACTTGCAAAACCGAAAGTATAAAAGTGCTCCAAAGGGCCGAATGGCATATATCACTCGACTCAGCTCGACGAGCTGAGCATTTTCTGTATGTGTGTGTATGTGCAGATTTTTATTCTCGCTCACTTTTCTCAGAGATGGCTGGACCGATTTTCATGAAATTAATTGCAAATGAAAGGTCTCTTTGTCTCATAAGACCCTATTAAATTTCATTGTGACCGAATTTTTAGTTTAGAGGTTATGTATCAAACTGTAAAAATCATTAAACATCATTATCTCGAAAACTACACAACCGATTTGAACAAAATTGGTTTCAAATAAACGGGCTACCTGAAAAACCCTTAACTTTTGAATTTTGTAAAGTTTGAACATGTGGTTCAAAAATTATGACAAGAAACGTGTTTTGAAGACTACTTAATCTCACTCATGTTTCTCAGAGATGGCTGGACCGATTTCCATAAAATCAGTGTCAAATGGAAGGTCAAGTTGCCCCATAAGACTCTATTGATTTGTTTTGCAATCAGACTATTACTTTGCCTGTTATGTTTAAAAATGTGAAATCCAGCTATGAAAAGGAACATATTCCGAAGACTACTTGAACTCACTCACTTTTCTCAGAGATGGCTGACCCGATTTCTACAAAATTAGTGTCAACTAATAAGTCTAGCTGCCTCGTAACACCCTATTGAATTTTACTGTAATCGAACTGTAACTTCGTCTGTAAAGTACCGAAATGTGAAAATCACGAAACTTCATTATCTCAGTAACTACACAACCGATTTGATCAATATTAGTATGAGATGAGCGTTAAGAGTTAACTAATGAATTATGATTGAACACGTGGTTTCAAAGTTTGGCTGCCCTATACGTTCTCTTTTCATTTGATTGTAATCAAACTTAAGCAACCGTTATGTATTCAATTGTTAAAACAACGAAAGTCTATTATCTCAAAGATTACATGACTTATATGAACATAACTAGTGTCATACGAACGAGTCATCTTACAAACTTACAAATAACAAACTTCATAACAATTTGATATGTGGCTCAAAAGTAATGGAAAGAAAAGAAATTCATAGACTATTTGAAACTATACCTGCTTTGATCGATATATGTGGCCTCTTTATAATTTAAATGTGGTATCGTACTATTTGAACGTTCCAAATTCATTGATTCCTGGCGATGTTTTTAAAGTCTGAAAATGCACGACGAATCGGCCATAGGATATGATCAAAGTCAAATAACAAATGGTTCGAAATGATTGGTTTTATCGAAATGACAACATCCTCGACTTCTGGCTTCTGTACATCACCTTAATTCTGAATATATTCATGTTGGGTGGTATTCGGTCATTTCCACCAAATTTTCTGACATCAATCTGACACAAGAAATACTCATATTGGGAGGTATTTAGTTATTTTGGTTGTTTTCCAGAAACTAAAAGTGGTCATTTTCGACTATTTCCTATAAGTTGCCATTTAGCGATTCAAAATGGTGCCTGAGGTCAATTGTTAGCTCATTGCATCATTCTGGTTCCAGAGATACTCATATTGGATGGTATTTGGTTATTTTAAGCTGTTTTTCACAAACCGGAAGTCGCCATCTTGGATTTCAAAATGGTATTTAAAATAATTTCTGGCCTTTGAGCGTCATTCTGGTTGAAGAAGCACCCATATTAGGTGTAATTCGATCATTTCCGGCTGTTTCCCAGGAACCGGAAGTCGCCAACCTAGAATCCAAAATGGGGTCTGTGGTCGATTTCAGCTGCTGTGTAACATTCTAGATCCGTTATGTTAGACGGAAATCGGCCATTTTTGGCTGTTTTCCAGAAACTACAAGTTGCCATCCTACAATTCATAATGGTGTCTGAAGTCGATTTGTGGCTCCAGTACATCATTACGATTCCGGAAATACCCATATTGGGTGGTATTTGGCCGTTTGCCGCTGTTTTTCCGAAACCATCTGTGGTCGATTTTAGCTCCTGTGTATCATTCTTTATCCGGATATAAATATATTGGGTGGAAATCGTCCATTTTTGGCTGTTTTCTAGAAAGCGGAAGTTGCCATCTTACAATCCAAAATGTTGCCTGAGGTCGATCATGGAACATGTTTGTTACCACTAAAAACATTCACCTGCCAGATATGGTTTAATTTAGTTGATTAGATCTCGAGATGTGCAGAAATTTGTGCAGAAACATGTGCTTCCAGAAGAGGGAGGGGCGTCGAACCATTATGGACATATTTGTTACCCTTTAAAACATCCACATGCCAAATTCGGTTTCATTTGCTTGATTTGTTTTTAAGTTGTACAGAAATTTATGTTTCATTTGTCTTGGACCCCTCCTTTCCAGAAGAGGGAGGGGTCTCAAACTATCATTGGAACCTTTATCGGGACCAAAAATCTCTACGTACAAATTTTCACGTCGATCGGTTCGGTAGTTTTCGAGCCTACATGGATCAAACAGACAGACAGACTGACAGACAGACCGGACTACATTTTTATATGTATAGATTGCAACATCAATATTATGGAACCTAAAGAGTGTGTTCGAGAAACTACCTGGAGGACCGTGGAAGGGAAGAGCCGGCTAATTCAAGGATCTAGCCGTGTCTTGATCACTATTTCGCACTATCTCCGATTGCGCGTATTGCGCCAATTCTGCCGATCTGGCAGTATAATATCACACGCGCCGAATATGTGAAGCCGTGCTGACTTTCGGTGGATAAAATACTACCACAAGCTTTAACTTAGAAAACGAAATATAGTTCCGACTATTTTATTAGGCACAATGATAAAAAGTGAACTGGTTTCGTGTAAGGTTTATTCGCTACTGACTATTTCTTGCTATACTGGACGATAGTAAGTCAATAAGCCGATCGTGAGTTCAATAAGCCGATCGTACCCGAATTCTACCTACGATAACGATCGGGATCAAGTGAAATAGTGATAAGGCTATACGGGGGTGTAAGTGGGAGATAAAACTTATCGTGTTTGTGGATCACGTGTGGTTGCCAGTATGATGGCTCCAACATACCGCCCGCCTTGGAATCTGATGGATTCCAACTAAGACCTATCTATCTACTTAGCCTTCTATTTCTAATTTACAGTATATAATTGTTCATAGTATGCTATCCATTATTTAAAGTATTAGCCAGAAGGGTATATTTCTATCGTTGGTTGTTTGTGTCTCTGGTTGCCGAAGTACTCGGTGATTGGAGATTACTTTAGACTGCAGCATGCGGGGTCGCCTGCATCTATGCCGTTGCATACGGCATCGGATGATCAGGAACATTTTCGGATAACAGTGACTGTTGCTGGGTATCCCCTGAACTCCTGCGGTTATTACGATGTTGTTGTTTGGGTTGTACTACGATGAACTACGATACTGATCTGAGTGCACCTGGGCTGCACGTAGTTGTCTTAGAATGGATCCCTGTTCCACGGTTGCATGCTGGTTGAACGATTCTACAAAAGATAGTGTGCTTTTTACATTGAATTTATGAATTGTTACAGAACTCGCCTGGAGTGGAGGCCACCTGGCCTCCACAGGCGCCTAAGCACCGATAATATCGACAGGTATGTCGACCGAAAGTGGATGAATTACTCATGCTGCCTCGTTGTCTTTTCTATGCTGCGATCGTGCTGTTGAAAGGTGCCAGTGAGGTTGGCCAAACCGATACCGACGACCGATCGTGCTGACCGTAGCTGCCAAGCAATGGGCCCATTGCTTGGTGAAATTGCTAAATGGATGACGCAGCTCTACGATGAATGGATGATATTTTGTGATGAGACTATGGTGGGATGCTCGAAAAACGAAAACATGCTCTTTTCCTGACTAGGACCATGCACCTAAACCGTGGACATGCAGTAACCGAAGACCAAAACCAAGTGATTGACGAAAGGGATCTATGATGAGCTAGACGACTCCGATGAGCGTTTCCGAATTGCGTCCTCAAAGGGGACGCACACTATGATGACTATGGGGGATAAAACATTCCTTAGGCATTTTTGAAATTCATTATAAACAAATAACTTAACTGGACTGCGGGAGCGCTCTGTTTAGAGGCCCCCGCGGCGCCGAAGCACCTCGTTGGGGGTGAATTAATTCTCTCCTTGAGAAGATTGACTGTTGTCTAGAATAGGCAGCACGCAGATTTTTGCTATGCCCCTAGTGAACAGCCCGTCCTTGGTTCGGACTGTCACGACACGGATATTGCCATCGGTGCCGTAGAAAACCTTCGCTACGCGACCTAATCGCCATTTCTGAGGAGGAAGATTGTCCTCTTTGACAATCACCATCGTACCAATTTGTATGTTGTCTCGCTTCTTGGTCCATTCAGTTCTACCTTGCAGATTAGACAGATACTCTGTTTTCCACCTTTTCCAAAGTCGCTGCACGTATACCTGACTTCGTTGCCAACTTGACAGCCGATTTTCCGGAATGTCTATTAGATTAGGTTCCGGTATAGCTGTTAGTGGTCTACCGACCAAAAAATGCCCTGGTGTAAGTGCGGTGTAGTCGTGTGGGTCGTTACTAAGTGGAGTTAATGGTCGCGAATTTAAAATAGCTGCTACTTGGTGAATAGTGGTGTTAAGCTCGTCGTACGTTAGCGGATTGTTGCCGATCGTTCGTCGAAAATGACCTTTGAAAGATTTTACCGCCGCCTCCCACAACCCACCAAAGTTGGGGGAGCGAGCCGGTATAAACTTGAATTCGATATCATCATCTTTTGCTGCTGTTATCACTTCATATTGAAATTGTTGATCATTAAGTTGTTGACGGAGCTCTTTGAGCTCGCGGTCCGCTCCAACAAAATTAGTAGCGTTGTCGTACATCACCAGAGATGGTTTGCCCCTGATCGCCACGAATCTCCGAAATGCTGCCAAAAATGTCTGAGTGGATAAATCTGCTACTATCTCTATATGAATAGCCTTGGTTACGAGACAGACAAAAATTGCAATGAAGCATTTAACAGGAACGCTGCGCCGAACTGGATACCGCATGTAAAATGGACCGCACAGATCTACCCCAACGTTCAAGAAAACAGCTGCCGGTGTGACACGAACGGATGGTAAATCTGCCATTATTTGTTCATGCAGTTTGGGTTTGGCTCGAAAGCATTGCACACACTCGTGAATTACTTTGCGTGCGATGTCGCGAGCTCGAGTAGGCCAGAACTTCTCTCGGACAGAGGCTATAAGCAATTGCTGGCAAGCGTGGAAAAGTTTGCGATGATAATGGTCAAAAATTATTCTGGTGAGTACATGCTTATGGTGTAGAATCATAGGATGCTTCCGAGTGTCCGAAATCGGAGCATTGGCAAGTCGCCCTCCAATACGCAATATACCTTCTATCAATTGTGGATCATGTGCGAGAAGAACGGATGATGATCGAACTTGTCGACCTTTGGAGAGATCTGAAATTTCTTCCGGAAAGCTTTCCGGCTGTGCCAATCGAACTAAAATCGTTATTGCGTCGTTACATTCTGCAATCGATAATGGTCCGCTCCGTCTGCTTGCCCGATTGCAGCGCTTAGCGTTATACGCGAACCGACTACTCCACGCAGTTAGATGAACCAGATTGTGAAAAGACGATCGTAGAGAGAACAATTCATTTGTGGGTCTCATGCACGCTGTTAACGATATCACCGATTTTTCTTCAAGGATCGTAGCATCTACATCTGGTAACATATCTGACCCTTTTGGCCAAGCAGACCGATCGTAAGAAAGCCATTTCGTACCTTCAAACCATAGCGGTTGATACAGAAGCTGAGCGGGTGTCATTCCCCGTGAAATGATGTCTGCTGGGTTTTCTGCCCCAGAGACGTGATTCCAAATACCGTTTTTAGTTATGTGCTGAATCTCCGAGACTCGATTTGCTACGAAGATTTGCCATCGAGACGGGAGTGAGGCAAGCCAACATTTCACTATCATGGAGTCCGTCCAAAAATATGACGTGATCGGTGATTGAATGCTGTTACAAATCTTCTCGTATAGGTGACTCAAAATTAGAGCTGACGACAATTCCAATCTCGGAATGGATTGCTTCTTCTTTTTTCGGCTTAAGTCTTCTAGCGGAGCAACCTTTGATTTTGACGTGACGAGGCGAGTCGTTATTGTTCCGTCAACCGATGTGCTTCTGAGATAGATACATGCTCCATAAGCGGCTTCCGATGCATCACAAAAGCCATGAATTTCCAACTCCGTCTTCGTAAGGCTATATCCGGTCCAACGAGGTATGGAGAAGGAATCGAGCGTCATCAAATTTCTGCGGTATTCTAGCCAGTAATTCTGTAAGTCTTCGCTCAACGGGTCGTCCCAATCAGTTTTTTGTTTCCAAAGTTGCTGCAAGAATATTTTGGCCTGCACGACGACTGGACCAATCAGACCAAGAGGGTCAAACAGCCGGGCAGCGTCAGCCAAAACTATTCGTTTTGTGATTGGGGGGCTGCTGTTCCAGTTGGGAGAACGAAACAGGAAACTATCAGACCTCGGTTCCCATAGCAATCCCAAGGTTTTTACGTGAGAGCTGGACGAATCTAGCTCCAGCTGATTCGTTCGTCAAGCAAATGATTTGGAAGCCCGGCCAACAACCCACGTTCATTAGAAGCCCACTTCCGCAAGCTGAATCCTCTTGAGTCTGTCAATTCTCTCATTTCGCGAATCAAGAGTTTGCCGTCTTCAATACTGTCTGCGCTGGTCAACATGTCGTCGACGTAAAAGTCCTTTTTTAATGCCTTCGCCGCTCGCTGATGCGTAGCTGCTCCTTCACTGCCCAACTGCGCCAAACATCTAGTTGCTAAGTACGGTGCGGAAGCGGTTCCATAAGTGACCGTAGTTAGCTCGTACGTCCCAATCGGCTCATCGGGGGTATTGCGCCACAAAATGCGTTGCAAGTGTTGATCGTGTGGGTGTACCTTCACCATTCGGTACATTTTTTCCACATCTGCTACTACAGCGATTCGGTGAAAGCGAAAACGAATGGAAATTGAAAGCAAATCCTCCTGCACCGCTGGCCCAACCATCAGTGCGTCATTCAATGAAATACCAGTAGAGGTTTTGCAGGAGGCATCAAAAACGACCCTCAACTTGGTTGTGGAACTATCGGGTTTGATAACCGCGTGGTGCGGCAGATAATATGCTGGGGAGGGTTCGGCTTCCTCTGAGACAGGTCTCATGTGTCCCAGCTTCAAATATTCGTCAATGAATCCTTATACTGAGCCTTCCATTCTGGCTTTAACTCGAATCGTTTCTCTAGCCCTAGGAAACGCTTCAGTGCAATTGATTTGGATTCTCCAAGCTGCTTCAGGAGATAGTCCTTTTTTGGAAGGGTCACCACATATTTCCCATCTTCATCCCGTGTTGTTGTTCGGGCAAATAAATCTTCGCACGCCGATTCCTCCGGAGAGTACGTGCTTTTGCTGTGACAGGACTCAAGTTCCCAGAATCGTGCTGATAAGTCGCGAATGTCGGCCGTAGCGCACGAATGAGAATGGGTCTTAGCACCGCTAACTAGCCTACCAGGAACTCGTCCAGAAACTACCCAGCTAAACACGGTTTGCTGCAGTGTGGGTCCATCTTCCGACAACTTCATCCTTCCGTCGACTAGCAAATCGTAATGTAGTTCTGCACCGATGATCATGTCGATTGGACCAGGCTTATTGAAGCAAGGATCCGCGAGCGTAACATCATTTGGAATGGCCAACTGCTGTATGTTGACAGGTTGTATCGGGAGTACAGAAGTAAGTTTCGACAGTACATGCAGGCGAACAGTTTCTTTGTACGTAGAAATGCTCGCCAATCTTGGCGCAATTACAGCTTCTACTACTTTCGTCGATTTGACCACTGAACCTCCTATTCCGGCTACGGATAAGTAACTGGCTGCCTCTGCCAGCTTAAGTTTTTGGTATAGTCTCGTGGTTATGAAACAGTACTCCGAACAAGAGTCCAACAATGCTCGAGCAAATTGAACATTGCCATAATAATCTAAAACACGCACTACAGCGGTTGATAATAAAACTTGACGAGATGGCGTGTAAATATTTACGGATAAAGCATTGCTGTAATCTACGGGTGTACGCTTTGCAATATGTGGTGGGTGGTTGGTGCATTGCATGTTTGTGTGTGCGATTGGGAGTGAATTCGTGAAGGGTGTGGATGTGGTCTGGTGCGTGTCTGCATGTGTGAAGTGTTCGCGGTTGGCGGTCTGCTCTGCGCGTTAGAGACGTTCGAATTGCTCATCGACGATGACGTTGTCATTGCTCCACCGTTTGTTGGTCCATTGTGTAGAAGCGTGTGATGTTTCTGCTTGCAGTGGTTACAGAAACCCTTTGTGCAGAACCGAACCAAGTGCGATGGAGACAAACAATTTAAACATAAACCGCAACGCTTCACCTTCTCGTACCGTTCCGCAACCTTTAATTTCAGGAACCGTTGACATTTAAATGCTGAGTGCATACCATCTCCACAAAATGGACAACGACCATTAGATTGCACTGATGTTTGAGTGTGGCTAACCGTATGTTTGGATCGTCTAATCTCAAATTGGGGTTTTGTCGGTGCAATAGATTGCAGGACGCTACACTGGTTTCGCAAAAACTCGATCAGTTCATCGTAAGTGGGAACCTCCTTCGAACTGTGATGAGACTCCCAATGTCGTAAGGTTGCTGAGTCTAGCCGACAGCAAATCATATATACGAGTATCGTACCCCAGTTCGATGTATCTTCGCCAATCTTATTCAGCATTTGTAAGTTTCGATCGTACTCACTAATGAGATGACTCAGAGCATCGTAGCTCTCTCTTTTAATCGGCTCCTCAGCAAATAAAGCATCTAAATGGGCTTTAACGATAAGCTTTTTGTTCTCGAAGCGTTTCTGAAGGAGATCCCAAGCAATTTGATAATTCGCAGCTGATATCTTAATTGTTCCGATTTCTTGAAGAGCTTCACCCACAAGAGATGAGCGAAGATATGTAAATTTATCTATGTCGGTCAGCTGATCGTTGCGATGTATGAGACTCTGAAACATATCCCGAAACGTGACCCACTCACGAATTCGGCCACCAAACGTAGGCAGTTTAATTTCTGGCAGCTTCACCTTTGACGAGGCACCTTGCACAGCCGGTGCTAATGCGGGAGGTTGTTGAATGAGTGTCTCTCCCACCGGTTTAGCTACAAGAAGTTGCAATGCCGATTTTAATTCGCAATAGTTATCTTCGGCTGCCTGTATGATGGCAACACTTTCCGCATCCCGCTTTTCAGCGAGCATGGTAAGTCGAGCTTGAAGACTCTCTGGAGCTTCTTTTGAGTCAGCGCTATCTCTCTCATCCCCTTCTTCCAGCAGAATGTCCATCTTGCGTCGAACAGAATATAGTTTCTTCATGGCAGCTTCCAACATCTCCAACCTGGTTTCTATCTGAGACTCATGCTTCTCTCGTTTGAATTTCTGAATGAACTGCTTCACACCATCGAATGTACTCCGAATCTGCCGTTGCTGTGACTTGAGATCCTTCAGGTCACCAGACATTATTATTTTTAATCACTCTCGAACCACTTTATTATCCGATTATTTTAATTGATTTTCAACCACTTTTCACTGCAGTCAATGTTTATAAATTCTACGAATTTTGGTTAAATTTATATCTTAAAGATCACTTTCTTTCACCTTGACAACGTCGCGGTTTCTTACGTCCGCGTTTGACAGAGACAGACCAAATCGGAAAATTTACCCAGCGAGGGGAACCAACCAAGCGAAACACAATCACGGAGAATCAGCGGAAACCAAGACCAATCGTCAATCGAACTCAGAACCCATATATCGCATGTAATCAAAGAAATATATCAACCATTTTTATTCTTATATTTAATAATCAATCATGCACCACATGCTTTTCATGCAAAGTACTTCCCCGTTTATTCTCCAAATTTCGTGAATTTCGTCGGGATCCAATCGTTAATCGCCACCGCCGTAGAAATTATGATGAAATCTGCTCCAACGTGCCGCGAATTTCCGGCTGACTACCGGGACTTCCACGTGCTAACGCTATCAATCGCGATGGCGACCAATTCCATAATGGCCACTCTTTCCACGATGGCGAATGTTCACTTTTACTACTGTTGTTCTATTGTTCACTATAGTTCACTGTACCAACACGTGGCACACCTTCCAACGGTCCTCCGGTCCACACAATCCGGCTCGAAGGACCAAAAAATGTTCGAGAAACTACCTGAAGGACCGTGGAAGGGAAGAGCCGGCTAATTCAAGGATCTAGCCGTGTCTTGATCACTATTTCGCACTATCTCCGATTGCGCGTATTGCGCCAATTCTGCCGATCTGGCAGTATAATATCACACGCGCCGAATATGTGAAGCCGTGCTGACTTTCGGTGGATAAAATACTACCACAAGCTTTAACTTAGAAAACGAAATATAGTTCCGACTATTTTATTAGGCACAATGATAAAAAGTGAACTGGTTTCGTGTAAGGTTTATTCGCTACTGACTATTTCTTGCTATACTGGACGATAGTAAGTCTTAGTGGTGAGTTCAATAAGCCGATCGTACCCGAATTCTACCTAAGATAACGATCGGGATCAAGTGAAATAGTGATAAGGCTATACGGGGGTGTAAGTGGGAGATAAAACTTATCGTGTTTGTGGATCACGTGTGGTTGCCAGTATGATGGCCCCAACAGAGTGAATATACATTTATTGGATTGAAGCGTTCATGTAAATCTATTTTTACAAATAAAAGTTTGAATGAGAAAGGCTGGGTCTGACCGCTAGGTGGATTAATTTAGGTTTTTTAAAATGGTGGATATAATTTTCCAGGATCCTTTCAAGTACTGGCTGTGTTAGTGTAGACTAGACTAGATTAGACTAGAAAACACATTCGTTCTGTATTTAGATATCGAGTTTTGTAATTGATGAATAACATTTTTTTTGTTATCGTTTTACAACGAGTTTTGGATATGCTGTAGACGCGATAAGTATGATGGCATATTTTACTCAAAATCGACCAATTTCGAGTTATCTAGGGAACGATATGTTCAAATATATCACGCGATTCTGATCGTGATATGAATGAAACGTCACTATTTCAATTGTTTATGTCAGCCTTACCCAAGTAACGATCGAAATGCTTCAAAGACTTAGGACTGTTTTGTTTTCGTTTTATGTTAACTTACATTAAAGTCTTTCTTATGATTTGGTTGTATTTGATAGCCACAAAATATAATCCACAAGTACATTCGTTATCCATCAGTTGTGGTGTTTAGACGTACTTCAAGTCCGCTCCGCAATAACAATAATGAATTGTATCGGTGATCCTATTGTTCTGGTGATACGTACCGGCAGGCATCAAGAGATAAGTACAAATTTCTTTATTTCTTTTGTGTGGGCTTCTGAGTTGGGGAAACGGGTTTGGGTTGACCTTGGCTTGGAGAGCCTAGTTGCTCTCAGGCACCATGGAAGAAAGTGACAAACTAGTTACACAGGATGACGAGGTTCAGAATTCTATGGGAACAGTGAGTCATTCTATTAAGCGTATTCGGTTCTATCCTGAATCTAGCAAGGGCCCCTTCGAGGTTTTCGTGCGACAGAAGGACAAACCTATCAATGTTTATTTAGTTTCCGCGGAATTACATAAGAAAACTGTGAAGCCGGGATGAAGCTAATAACGTGGCATGTAATAGCTACTAAGTCGCCTTTATCGAGTCTATGTACCTAGTGAGAGAGTAGAAATTGATGGAGGCTCATCAGGCTGACCTTGACGAGAAACGCGTGGTTAGTGGTGGCCTGGGGAAGTTCAATGATACACGTATCCCTAGTGTCCCTGTATTGGAATGTATACAGTTGAAAGAATTATACATCGTCAATAAAAAAAAAATGTATCGTCCACGTGTATACACCACGAAACTGATGATTTGCAAAAAGTGTACTCGCTCTGGTCACACAGAAACAATGTGTGCTAACAAACCTCGTTGTTCCAAGTGTGGACAGCCACACAATTAAAAAGGATGCACCGAAACGGAAGAAAAATGTCTGTTGTGTCATCAGGGTGTACATGCTAACCAAAGAGATTGTCCCATTTATAAGCAACGGACTCAATCGGCTAAAACGAAAATTCTTCAAAAATCAAAAATCAGCTACGCGGAATTAATTCAGCTCACCCCCCTTGATGAAAATCTCTACAGTGCTCTCAGTGATATATCCGATGAAGAAGAAGAGGTAGCTCATTGCAGTCGTTATGAAGCTCCAAAACGGAAGAAAGTTCTGTCCAACAAAGGTTCAAAAAAGCCAAAAACTATGGTATTCATAAATTCTACCCCTCAACCTTTTATGGACGAGAATGGAAACAATAGTTCGAAGAAAGCTCCACCAGGATTTAGTTATAAAAAGTCTGATTTTCCTAAGCTCTCAGGAGAAATCCCTGTTCCAAATAAAGATGAGTATACCCGGCAAGGTCTATCAATGAAATTTACGATCCCGCTGTTGATACAGCTACTAGCTGAAATGTTGAAGTTAGACCCAACATGGACTGAGTTGCTCAAGATGCTTTCCCTTTTATTGAAACATATTTTAACAAAACTTATTGAATCATGGCCACTCCTCGAAATGTTTGTATCTTCCAATGGATAATTTAACCAGAAAAAATGAACTTTCCTTTCTGCAATGGAATTGCAGAAGTATTCTTCCTAAATATGCTGATTTTAAATCATTGTTGCAACGAACCGATATCGATTGTTTTGCCTTATCTGAAACATTTCTTGTTCCTGATCTTACATTCTCCATACCACAGTACAATATCGTCCGTGCTGATAGACCTACCAGAGCAGGGGGAGTGTTACTGGGAATAAAAAACAGCTTGTCGTTTCGTCAAATAGTGCTTCCAAATCTCTCTCCTATTGAAGCTGTAGCATGCTCTATCATAAGTTTCGATACATCATTTTCTTTAATATCAATTTATATTCCTCCGTCGGTCCGATGCGATGCAAGTAAATTGAAAACTCTAATGAGCAGCCTGTCTCATCCTTTGTTTATTCTTAGTGATTTTAATGCACACGGTTGTGCATGGGGGGAGCCGAATGATGACGCCAGGGCAAATCTTATTTACGATTTTATGGATGAATGTAGCCTTTCGCTACTAAACACTGGTGATATTACTCGTATAGCATGTCCCCCAGCTAGAAGCTCGAGAGTAGATTTATCACTGTGTTCCTCTGTTGTTGCGTTACGGTGTTCGTGGTCTGTTCTGAATGATCCGGCAGGTAGTGACCATTTACCAATTCATATAAAGTATTCCATGGGACGTTCCAATACTACTGAAATACCGTTTGACTTGTCCAAAAATATTGATTGGAGGAGCTATTCTTCGATTATGTCTGAGAAAATTGAAAACTCATGCAGCATGCATCCTTCTGAAATTTATTCATTTTTAACAAACAAAATCGCTGATGCAGCTACACGATCACAAACTAAACCTGTTCCAAAAGGAGTTACTATGCGTAAATCCCCAACAATATGGTGGGATCAGGAATGCTCAGAGATATTCAAATTACGAGCAAAAACATGTTGTGAGTTAAAAAAAAACAGGTTCATTTAATTTGTTCATCAAATACAAGGAAATCGAAGCGACAAGCAGAAGAATGTTCAAATCAAAGAAAAGAAATTATTGGAAATCTTATGTGGAATCATTGAGCCCAGATACTGCAATGTCTTCCTTGTGGTCTACAGCGAAAAGAATGAGAAATTATGAACCGCTCTCTTCAAGTATTGTTGAATACAACGCAAACTGGATCGAAAATTTTTCTCAGAGAGTATGTCCTCCGTTTGTCCCTGTTGACGTACCATTTTTCAATAATACTTTTCCAGAGGTTAGTAATATAACAAATGAATTTTCTTTGAATGAAATGGAAAGTGCATTGTCAGCTTGTAGTAACACAGCTGCAGGATTAGATGGAATCAAGTTTAGTCTGATTAAAAATCTCCCCAAGGATGCGAAAAAGTTTTTACTGACAGCATTCATCTGGATTTTCAAAGAAAATGACGTTCCTTCGTCTTGGCTGGATGTAAAAATAGGAGCAATCAAAAAACCTGGTTGTTCTGCTGGTGAGGCAGGGTCGTATAGACCAATTGGTTTGTTATCATGCTTACGAAAAACACTGGAGAAGATGCTTCATTTGCGACTGGAAATTTGGGCTGAAAAAAATACCATATTGTCGAAAAGCCAATTTGATTTCCGACAAAACCGTAGCACTAGAGATTGTCTAACCATTTTTGATTGCATTAAAATCCAAAGAAGAACTGGTTGCTATCTTTTTGGACATAAAAGGGGCTTATGATGGAGTCCTTATAGATATTCTATGAACTAAGTTAAACAGTCTAGGTATTCCAGCTCAGGTCACTTATTTCCTGTTTTCACTGTTGTCTATGAAGGTATTGCATTTCTCAGGAGATAACGGTCTAAAGATAAAACGAAGTTCCAGCATTGGTTTGACCCAAGGATCGGTACTAAGTCCATTCTCTTTGATATTTACATGAATGAAATAGACCAGTGTATAGACAGTGACTGTTTTTAATTCAATTTGCAGATGATTCTGTCCTTTATTCCGCTGGTAAAGACAGTAAAATTATAAGTAGACGATTACAATTTTCTGTGGATAATTTTTCAAAATGGGCAACAAATCTCGGTTTAGATTTTTCGGTTTCTAAAACCGAACTTGTCGTGTTTTCAAACAAACGACCTCCAACTCAACATACGATTACCCTGGATGACCACCATATTCAACAATCCTTAGCACATAAATACCTAGGTGTTTGGTTTGACCATAGATGTACATGGAGAGTACATATTGAATATGTTGTGAGAAAATGCCAAAAACGGACAAATTTTTTGAGAACCATCTCTAGTAACTGGTGGGGAGCCCATCCATCTAATATGATTAGATTATATAAAACAACAATTTTGTCAGTGATAGAATCCGTCTGCAGCAAAAACGTATTTCATGAAACTAGAAAGAATTCGATTCCGTTGCCTAAGAATACGTTTAGGGTTGATGACATCTACACACACTATGGCAGTGGAAGTACTGGCTGGAGTTATCCCATTACATCAACGTTTCAATTTGTTGAATTGTAGGGTAGGTGAGCCAGTTATGGCAAGTGCACCAGTTATGGTTATATTGCATAAGCGCAATGGTACCAATTATGGCAATACACCATTTAAACTCCATAGGCCATAACTGGTTCATGCCATAACTGGTACATTTCTTAGGTATTGCCATAACTGGTACTTCTCCCCTAGATTTTTGGTTAACAGTCATATATCATCATCACTGGTCATCGAAAAACTTGACAAGTTATTCAGCATCAAACCAGACTGTAAATTTTTACAAAACTACCATCAGTGCCTAACAATACCTACGGCTAGTGTTTCCAAAATAATTATTGCGATCTTGAATTGGCTATCATCACTTACGTACTAGTTATAGACACTTTATTATTGAAGGATGTCACAAGCATACCCGATAATACTCGAAGAAGTAGTATTAATGCTATTTGCGCTGAAAAACTGTCACAGTTCGAAGAACCAAACATATTTTTCAGTGATGGATCATTGATAAGAGATTCAACTGAATTTGGAATTTACAACAAAAATCATCAGATCTCATTTAGATTACAGTCGCCATGTTCAGTATACACCGCTGGAATGACAGCAATTCTCTACACTTGCGAAGTTATCAAATCTCTACAGCCGGCCAACTATCTAATTTGCTCTGTCAGCTTCAGTTCTCTTGGAGCCTTGAGAGTGAAAAGATTATCTAGCAAATCCTCTGAATCAGTCGTTAGGATTCGGAAAATCGTATACGACTTAATACAGCGAAACTTCAATATAACGTTTGTTTGGATTCATGCTCATTCCGGTATTATTGGGAATGAGTTAGCGGATGGTTTAGCGAAACGTGGAGCGTTAGAGGGTGAAGTGTTCGTTGGAAATAATGAACCAGCAGATTTTTCATCAATATGAAACAACAATGCTGTTCAATCATGGCAACAAACATGGGACTCTAGTGAAATGGGGAGCCATTGTTATGGTATTATTCCCAGTGTAAAACTTAAGCCTTGGTTCGAGGGTTTTGATGTTAACAGAATGTTCATTAGAAACTTTTCAAGACTGATTTCCAATCATTATACTCAATCAGCACATCTTTTCAGAATAAACTTTACCGAATCTAACCTCTGCCAATGCCTATCAGATTATGGCGATATCGATCATGTAATCTGGTACTGTGGACAATTCTCGAGAGCCCGAAAAGACATGATGCAAAACCTGGAACGAATCGGCCGGAAACCATATACCCCAATCAGAGACGTTCTCGGAAATACGGATATGTCCTTCCTGAAGCTTATCAACGACTTCATCCTGAATTCAAACATTCAGTTGTAGATTGGTTTTATATAATATTTTTGAATTTTATTTGTTTCTCTATTAACTCCGAGTAGATCGCGGGAAATCGATCTCCATTAAAATTAGCATTAAGTTAGGTTAAAACTAGGATAGAATCCTTACCCTTCAAGTATGAATGAAAAGTGAAAGCGAGTGTGAATGTTATGTATGAGAGGAAAAAATATAACTGGGAGTGAGCTTGGAATTAACCCCGATCAAACCGCGGGTAAACGGTTACCAAAACTAACACGTTAGTATTAAGTTAGGTTAAGATTTTTGTAAAAAAAAAGAATATCCGGCCTCATGTTGCCCGACGGGCAAATTGGCCTTTTTGTATGTGTTCAACAATAAAAAAAATAAAAAAATAATCCACAAGTATTCTTCACAGCCATCCTATGCCAACCGTCATATGTATTAAGTTATATGGTAGTCACTCTGATGCCAAAATAAAACTAAAATTCTGCAAACTATAATGGTGGCTAAAATAAAACCTGATGATCGTAACTTTATTTTATTTTACAACATCACCGATACCACAGAGTAGTTTTGAAATTCGAGTGATAGATAAAGTTATACAACTACCAAGAAATGACAAATCATGGCATTTATTCAATCATCACCGTAGTTTAGAAAAATTAAATTTTGATTAAATAGTCGTTTTCTACAGAATTACTGCTGCGAGCGGTATTACGGTAAATTTCGTGGCCGGGTTTACCATAAACATTTCACGGAATGTATTTCTACATGCACGGAAACGATTTAAATGACAGTAATAATCAATCTTTTTTTATTATTACTTTATTAAGGTGGTTTTCAGCCACAGGCTGGTTCGCCACCAAATCAATATAAAAAAAAAACTCACACATTTCTGTTTTTTACGACACTGTCCGAATATAATGTTGTCATTAAGGAATGAAACCAAGATAAAATTTATTACTTCACATTTAATATAAAGAATATATCTCAGTTTGAACTTCGTTGCCATTCTATGGACAGCAAATCGGCCTGTTAAAAACATCTGGTCTATGGTGGAGCGCATATGAAGTTTTGATGACTGCAATAAACCTAGGCCAACTAGCCATGACACATGTATATAGCTGTTGTTAATAGGTTGTTATAGCCGTGTGGTATAAATGCGAATGTCTGTCTGTCTGTCAGTCTGTCTGTCTGTTCACTATAGACTCAAAAACTACTAGACCGATTACCGTGAAAATTTGTACATAGAGGTTCTCGAGTACGGGAAGTAATCCTAAAATATTAGTTTTGCTTTATCTTATAAGCGTAGGCAAGGGGGGGGTGAATTTGTGTTTCATGAACGTGAAAATTTCCTCCCCGATAACCGTGGTAATTTGAATACAGATGTTTTTGAGTCTAAGATGTATTTTTGCGACGTTACGACCTTTCTGCATCTCAGAAGCGTTGTAATGATGGAGGGGAGGGCGGTTTAACAATGTCGACCTTTGATGATTTTTAAACTACTGGACTGTAGCTGATGATTTCAATAACTTTGAATATTACCTATTCCATAAGCCTAGCAAGGGAGGGGGAGCTAAAATTTGTTATTTGTGAACTCCTGAACACATAAATAGATCACCGTCTCAAATTGTATGAGTTAGTCCTCAAGTATGTTTCTATAACATTGATTTTCCTGTATCTCAGTAGCGTAGTAAGGAGTAGGATGTTTTATATTTCATTATTTGTAAATTACTAAAACGCTTATCATAAAAATTCATATACAGTTGTTCTTGAGTATAAGATGTGGCTTAGGGACATAACTCTGTCATTTGAAACTTTTTTTTTATCTTAGTAGCGTAGTTAAGAGGAAGTATGATGAGGGTGGGGGATGGTAGATGAATGTTGTAAATCTTTATTAATTTTAAAATCGTCAAACCGATTATCATTTAGTTTGATAAATACACGTCGTATAGCAGCGTATATGTCTAAATTACTTCAAATTAAGTCTATCTCATAGGCGTAGTTAAAGGGAGGGAAAGCTAAGATAACCTTCATTATTTTTGAACCGTCTAATAGTTCATCTAGGAAATTTGTATCAAGGAGTTTTTGCGTATCGGACAGTTTTGTATGATATTATGGTGTCGCTTTATTCCACTAGCGTGTGCAAGGGGAAGCGAGGGGGGTGAATTTTTCGTATTGCAAGGTAGAGATCGTTAATTACTATAATCAAATCATTTTAATTGTAAGGGGTTTTAAGCCTAAAAGGTGTTTTTATGATGCTGGTTTCCATCGGATTTCCTTTGTTTTTGCAGAAATCGGTTGGGAGGTTATTTACGCCTCCATCAACATGCGGCAAATTTGTAATGTTATGTCAAGAACTATTGAACTATTGAAAAATGTCGAGAAATGTTTTGAGCTCAGATTTTGACCAGTTGGAGCTGAATAGCAGTCCAATGGGTATTTTCGGAACCGAGGTTTTATTTAAAGACGGGAAAGTAACCCAAGATATCAAAATGACTTTCTCCGGTTTCTGGAAAACATTCTAAAATGGTCCAATACCACCCAATATAAATATTTCTCAAACCAGAAACTGGGATCGGAAATCAAATTCCAAATGCTGGAAAACAGCCAAAAAGTCATCCCAGAACCGTGATGAAATACAGTATGACGACTTCCAGTTACCGAAAATGACCAAATACTAAATTTTATGGGTATTTCGAAAATCGAAATGATAGCCAGCAGCCGAGATCCGACTTCACAGACCATTTTTAAATACAACATGACGACTTCCGGTTTTTCAAATTGGAGGTAATGAGTCCTCCTGAGAAGATAGACTACCTGAATCAATCCACCGGTGAGCGAACCAATCATTTCAAGGATGATTTTGAAATTTTATACACCAATTATTGACTATGAACTTCAACTGCAATACCAAAGATCTTGTGATTCTGCTTTGAAAGTTATTTTTGAAGATTTACAGAAAAAGGAGATTGTATCCAAGACATGACCGCATATCTGACGTAGAGCTACGTACACTCATAACAAATGCATCATCAGAATTAGTGCTGGGGCTATCCGGATTATCATATCTGAATATCCGGCATCGGATATCCACCAAATATCCAAAATCCGGATCAACCGGATGTCCGGATATTATCCGACAGGATATCCGGATTTTCGGATAGAATTATGTTAATAATTACTTACGAGAAGTTATGTGAATAGTTACTTACGAGGGGGTGGAAAATTGTAAAAAAGCCATTTTTCGTGTTACGTTTTATTTGGCCGCAAAAAGCAAAAGGCAGAAAAAAATTGCGGATATCCGGAAACCCGAATATCCGACTATTCGATTATCCGTATCTGGATATCCGAGTATCCGGATAGTATTCGTTTACCCATCCGTGATCCGAGCTTCGGATAACCGGATCACGAATACATTCGATTAAAAGTCTCAGCACTAATCAGAATAAGGTTATATTTAAGAGGATAACTTCATGGTAACGGGCGCAAAACTTATATTTCCGGAGATCGAAGTAAACCATGGACGCGAACGGATCGTTTTTTCCTGTCGGTTTGGATATTGAAATTTTTTTCGGAAAAAAGTGATAAATGCCATTTTCATTGGTGAATTGTTGCTTTTGTTCCTGCCCTACGGGCAATGGAGTTGTGGTTAATCAAGATCACAAATAGAGCAACAAAGTTTGGTGCGGTCATTTTTGTTTCTCTGGTCAGTGATGATTCCTGGGAGTAGCCTTTTATTTCGGTGGCGGAGCGCGTTTTTCCGCGAGTGCTTACCATGGATCCGTGTGAGTGCAAGGTGAACTCGAAAAGCAGCAGAAGCGGGAGTGCAGGAAGACGCTTTTCGCACTAATACCATTAGTCAAAGAAAAGAAGTGAATCAAAAGATGAGTATTTGACATTGTCTTGTGAGCTTTTTCTTTGATTTTGAAGGAAGAAAAGATCAACCGGAAGAAAACATCTTTATTCTCTCTAGCTTTCGACGATTTATTTTGCGCTTGTGAGCAGGGTTGACACATTCAAAGCTTCATTTTGTATTCCAAAAACAATTTCACAGATTTTAAGTATAAAAATCTGCAGCTTTTTGTAACAAATCTGTAGGGCACCGTAAATTTTTGAACACGTTAACACTTACAAGACAAAATTGGCCGAAACCTTAAAGCTTAATATGCCGCTCAGCTTTTGTATAGTATAGTTTTTCAATATGGTTTTGAATTCATCATTCGGTGCGTGCGATCAGCAAATATCTATTGAAAGTTCTTACGCACATTTTACTCGATTTTAGGCTCTTATTTTATGATTTTCCTGGCTTTTGGACGTTTGTTCCTGCACATAAACAGTTTCATTTTATTCTATTTGTTGGTCGGCTTAAGAAAGTCCATGACAACTAAATCTTGATTTTGGCATTTTGTAAATAAACTTCGAACTCTGTTTTGTTCCATATACATATTTGCATTTTCCTAAAAAACAATAAGTAAGTTATTTTAAACACAAATAACTATTCGATCTGGAAAATGGATATAATTAATCGATCGAACTTTGTTTGTATCTTAGGTGTTTAGTCTTTTCCTGCCAAAACATTACCTTCATTATTATTTACTAATCCATATTCCTTTCAGAGAGCGAGTAATGGCGCTATAACCATAAGCTTAAAATGCTAGGACTAGAGTTAGTACTCAGGTTCCAACCGTAACAGTTGAAGCGGGTAAGGGGGCTATATCCTTGGTTTTGAAACCCGAACATAAGGAGGAAATGCCTATGTTCCATCCCAGCAGATTGGTCAACAAAGGAGTGTACTTTCTTAGCTTTATCACTCCCAACGAATTAGGTATATTACTTCTTACATACGGATCGGTTGGTACGGATTGTCCCCGATCTTAGATTATATTATATTATATTACGCTACACAGTAGGCCTGGCCGTTGACAAGAAAAATGTATGGAAATCATTTTTAAAAAAATGGTGGATACCATTTTCCAGGATCCTTTCAAGTACTGGCTGTGTTAGTGTACACTAGATGCAGTGTACACTAGATGTTAGTGTACACTAGATGAAGTTGCATTCCGGTTGCTGGAAATCAGCCAAAAATTGTCATTCCAGAATCGAGATGATGCTCACGGATGGCAAATCAAATCCAGACGCCATTTCGAAATCCAAGATAGTGATTTCCGGTTGCTGGAATGCAGCCAAAAATGAGCAGATACCAAACAGTACGGTTATTTCTAAAATCTAAATTATGTTTAGAGTCCAGATTTCAATTCCATTCCTTAAATCCAAGGTAGCAACTTCCAGTTCCTGAGGAACAGCCAGAAATGGTCAAATATCATGAATATTTTCAAACCGCAAAGATATCCAAAGGTCGGAAATCGACCCCAGATGGAGTTTTAAATCTTGACAGGGCCACCACACAATTTCTAGAGAGTTATTTTATTAGTTTTTGGAGTGAGAAGTTGGCTTCGAACTTATTCTTGATGACTATTCTCAATGCAATAATGCAAGTAATGTGAAAAACAGCATGTTGCACAGTGGAACACTTAGAAAATCAAACCTGATCATAATTATTTAAAAAAAAATTTTGCACTGAAAACGTATCATATTGTGATAATAAAAACAAATGATTGGATTTGGATAATTTTTTGCATGGAGTAACCCACCTTGAAGTGATGGATGACATTTCTTATAATGAAATTTAAATTTAGTCATAGTTGAGTCAAAATTCATCCAAATACTTGAATTTATCATGAAATGACATTTCAGTACACATTTCAGTCGTTTGACAGAAGCGAAAAAAAGAATTTCTTGATTATTTTCACATAGCGATAAAACACGAGACCGGAAGCATCCGGAAGGTTTTTCTTCACCATTATAACCAAAAATATTAGCACTTTCACGTAATATAAGCCGTTCAACCGGATTTTGCCGGAAACATAACTTATCTCATTTTGAGTTAACTTATAAAAACAAATATTTTGGGTTTTATTATATTGGTTTTGACAAACACCTGAGTAATTGAAGAGACTAGCATACATGCTAAGTACACATTTCTGTTCGATTAACATCCTTTAACAATCTCCATCGTTGTTTAATTTAAAAATCACTTGTTTATTCTCGGAACGTTATATTTTAGCTCACGGTATCAAAGCGTCATTATCATGCACAAAAAACTGTTGAATTGCGGTCGGTTCAAACCTCTCGTTAAGTCCGTAAACATAATTTTTGGATGTAAATGCGGATGTCTGTCTGTCTGTTCCCTATAGACTCAAAAACTACTGGACCGATTACCGTGAAAATTTGTACATAATGGTTTTAGAGTACGGGGAGTGACCGTAATTAACCTCTGATGGTTTTAAAACTGCTGGATCGATCATCATTAAATTCGATATGTAGAATCTATAGTAGCTAATTGTTTAAACGACTTCGAACTCTATATATTCCATTAGCGTACAAGGGGGGGGGGGGTAAATTTACTATTTGTTAACTCCTCAACACCTTATTTAATCACCGTGCCAATTTCGATAGGTGGGTTCTGGAATATGTTCTTAGAGTATTGACTTTTCTGTATCTCAGTGGCGTAGTAATGAGGAGGATTATTAAATTTCATTATTTGTGAATCATTAAAAAGCTCATCGTGCAAATTTTTATACAGGTGTTTTCGAGTATGAGACGGGGTTTTGCGACATAATTTTGTCATTTTAGACTTTTTTTCCATATCCGTCCATCTCAGTATAACAGTAAGGAGAAAGAAGTGAGGGATAGATGAATGTTGTCAATCTTCATTAATTTTGAAACCGCTTAACCGATTATCATTTCATTCGGTAAGTTCAGGTCGTTCCTCCCCAGCTGGTCTCGAGGAACGATGCTGACCTAACAAGCCAGTCGCCGTAAGTTCGAGTCTCGGCTCGGGAGAGCCTGTTAGTGTCAGTTGGATCGTAGGGCTAGCCCCCTAATTGTCCTCTACACTAAACAGTTGGCTGCGGAGTATGTGTATAGTAACCAGAAGATCGAATGGCGAATCGGAATTTAGAACCAATGCTTTGCTTTTTTTTTTTCTTTTTTGTTATGAAGTAATAATTACCTTAATTATAATCACTAGATTCAGGTGTTTTTGTAACAGTCATGGATATATCACAAACTAACAGACGTAACACAGGAATCTTGCTTCATCGCCACAAAAAACGGTCATTTAAAATTTTTAGCCAAAAACAGTCATCGCACGACAACACCGTCTCAGGGTGGCCACTCATTTTACATTTTCGAGTTCCCGCATTTTTCCCGACTTTTTCCCGCATGATTGCAAGTAATTCCCGATTCTCAAAAACGGAAACTAGGTTATGTTCTATCGACGGTTGAACATCAATTTTTGAATCTTAAATTGGAAGTAATAGCACATATCACTTCTACCGAATTTGTTCGGGACATTCTTCATTAACAGTTGATTAGTCACATAAAATGCAACTTTTGCCTTTCCATGGTAGACAGGTTAAATATAATTTTTGCGATTTTCTCAAATTTGCAAATCTTCCATTAGGCAGTCAAAAATCATGTTAGCTATTTTGTTTATAGACGTTCCGATAATTATAAATACACTTACGATCAACCGTCATTTCAAATAACGTGAAGTATTCAACCAAACGTTGGCTGCGTCCTGTTGGTTACATCCAAAAGAAACAGATGCTGTCATTTTTTCTAGCATTTAGTGCGAAACTTTGAAAATGTGTGGCCTTTCTCCCGAGCAAAGAAAGCGAATTGTGCACAAATGGGGCACCGTGAGTGGTCTTTCTATAAGAAAATTAGCCAGAGAAGAAGGTATAAGTGTCGGAGCAGTTCAAACCGCATTGCGGAAATATTGTGAAGAGTGCACATTTACTGATGTGGTAAAAAACCCGGGCCTGTTGATCCCACAATGGACAAAAAGGTTAAGGAATACTACAAGCGGCATTCTTCAGTATCAGTACGAGATGTGGCGAGAAAGCTTGGAACCTCGGCGAGTAACGTTATGCGTGCCAAGGGAAGAATGGGTCTGCAGACGAAATTACGAAACCTACATAAAACTGGACTATAAGACTATGCCAGGACCGCAATTTTATAAATGGGAAAATATCTCGTCCATTCATTACGAATGACACAATGAATGGTAAAATTTGCGTGAAAGAGTGTTTGCAGAAAAGGTTGTTACCAAGCATGGAAAAGTTCACTCACTAGCAATATTTCATGCAAATGTGTTCTTTGATTCATCAGTTATCGTTCAACTATTTCCACTCGCGTACAAGTTTTCCATAGAAACGCTGTTGATTGTTTTTCGCTTCTAAGAGTTCCGACTACCATAGAAGGAGACTGAATGATTCAAACACGATAGTATTTATTGTATCCAAGTTCACTTACATTCAACATTATCGCGAGAATCTTTGAGAAGTTATCGCCAGTGATACAAAACTATGAATCCAAATGAACGTTAGATTGCGTTCAATTGTTTGCTTACCGGAGGAAGCAGATATCATCAATGCTAACGGAAATTGCAGCATGGTGCATTAGCATGTGATACTTGATATCACCAAGAATTATCGTGGTATATCACGGTGAAAGCACGACGTGGAGTAGCCGAATTCAGCCTACAAGCAGCCAACATTTGAAAGAATCATTGCGATCGCTTGAGTGCAATCGTTTACGATTCTTTCGTGAAACACTCGCTAGATGTAGCTCGCTCCGCCTAAAGCAGGCAATACTGAAACAAAATCATCAAAGAAAGCTACCATATATTTCATTGCTTTAAGTTGTCTCTTGCAAGCTTGAGAATGTGTAACTTTTAATAGCGATGGTTTGCTAGGATTGAAAGCTTATAAATAGCACGTTCAGAAATGATACCTGAATGATTGTTATGCGATACGAGTTTTTCCATCCTTGCTTGTTACCCATGGTTAAGCAGCATAACAATCCTCCAATCTTTTGGCCCGATCTTGCTTCCTGCCATTACTCTAAGGATGCACTAGGGTGGTATAAAACAAATAATGTCACATGTGTCCCAAAGGAGATGAATCCTCCAAACTGCCTTGAAATTCGCCCCATTGAAACTTTTTGGGCTATGACCAAGGCAAAGCTGAGGAAATATGTCAAACCAGCGGACAATGTTGAAAAATTTAAAAAAGGTTGGGCTAAAGTGGTAAAAATGGTCGGAGAACACACTGTGCAAAAGCTTATGAGAAGTGTTAAGAGAAAAGTTAGAGAACTCGCGTATCCTACGAAAAATAATCCCAACTTGAATTGAAACTGGAAAGAAAACACTTATTATGTATATTTCAGAATAAAATGACCCAAAAAATCCAGTATTTTTTGTTTTATTCAAGAAAGAAGATGTATTTATAATTTTCGGAACAGTCTATATTCATTATGTTTGTCTTCCTGTCTTCTTAAAACATGATATAAGCACCGTTTTTATTCAACGCATAACAACCTATTAGGGAAACACAACAAACAAAACAGCACTTTGCGTAATTTTTTTTTTTTCGTTGTTCAAATCATCGGAAACAGTCATGGGAAGTTGAGGGTAAACATAAAACTACTTAACCTAAGAGTAAAAAATATTTTGATTGAATTGAGTATTCAGGGAACAAAATTTGTGACATGGATTTGCGTTTTTTTTTCAAATTAAAGATAATGTCATTTTACGTTCAGGAAAATACTGCAATTTAACTGTTTTTCGTTTATCACGGGATACATAGATTCAAAACTTTTCAAAAGTGAATTCACAACTTTTTGAGCTGAAAAAAGATCTTTAATTGTTATTTTTCAAATTAAAAGTCTTTTACTGCACGAACATGTTTTGCAGAAACCGTTGAAAAGGAAACAAATTTATTTTTAATTTCTTTCAAATTTTTGAAGAAAGAAAAAATATATCTTGGAAATTACCCAAATCCTTTTTGTTAGGTTTTTTTCTGAAGAATTTTTAGTTTTTATTTCTCCATGATCATCAATGTTCAGTTTACATAATGTGCATAATGTAATATAATAATATTTTTCAAAAATCAGCTCTTTGAAATGTTTGTTTTAGAATATTTTTAATACTCAACTACTGCCAACAACTTTGCCGAAAACATCGCACCAATCAAACAAATCGTTCTGGTTTCGAAAAAAAAATCTTCAGAAATTTTAACTTCTCCCGTGTTCAAATAATCAACGTTGTAACATTTGGCAACTTAGAATTAAAAAAATAAGATTCTTGAGATATTCAATCAATTTTGTAAATAGAACTACAATCTACAACTTAGCCGGAAACATTACACCAATCAAGCTAATTATTTTGGCTTTTGGAATATTTAAAGTATTTTTGTTTGTTGGCCACAGATTTAGCAGCCAACTGTCTAGTGCACGGGGCGATTGCAAGGCTAGCGCTACTCTCTTGCAGACAGTAACAGTCTCTCTCGAGCCGAGACACCAACCTACGTTGACTGACTAGTTAGGCCAGCATCGTACCCTAAGATCAGTTGCAAAACAAAAAGCATATAAGAAGTCGTATGCTGCAACAAATAAAATAAATAAAATGTTTTCTTGAAAAACCTCGCAAATGATTATGCTGCTTTCTAAGAACATTTCTGATTGTATTTACATCAAAAATAGTTTTTTTTACAGTCAAATTGTGTAATTCACAGAAAAATACGAGTTTGAAATATGTACAAAAATAATAATGTTTGCTCTATTTTGTGGCAAGTTTGTAATGTTTTTTTCAATTAACTGCTCCGCATAGCAAGTTCGTCCCTAACCCAAAATTTCACCAGCATTGAGTTTCTAAGCGGAAATGGTAGCTAGTTGCGCTAGAGTTCGCCAAATATTTCTTAAAAAAGACTAGCTGAAATAAAAATCTATTTGAAAAACTGGAGAATCAGAACTGTGTGCCACTTATTTTATCCTCTATTTGTTTATTCAAATAACTACTAATAACTTGAAATGTTAGTGAGATTGTACAGTGAAACTTATTTTGCATTGCTCTTAGAAAATGAAACAGTTTCTATTGTACATATGAGAATTTATGATTGATTCTCTCACTAAAAACGTTTTCTCGATAAACTGGCAACTTCCATTCCCCAGACTCCGGACCGGTTTTTGACCCCGGTTCCAATTCGCTCTCGAGGCCCACAGAGTCCATTCAATTTTTATAGATAACACCAGATTTCGACGTTTTATGCTATTCTAAGACATTTGGTGTCAACTTTTATTTCATTCGAAAATCAGGTCTGATAAAAGTAGTCAGCTGGTCAGCGGGTCAAAAAAGTAAGTTTAGTGACTTTTTGGTTAAAAAATCGACTGCTGAAGAAAAATGTGACTTTTAAGGGACAAAATCCCGGTTAAATGAAAAAATTCCCGGCTTTTTCCCGCATTTTTCCCGATGTTATTAAGTTCCCGACTTTTTCCCGCATTTCCCGTTTTCCCGATTGAGTGGCCACCCTGGGTCTGGGGCGCTATCATCCAACCTCATACCTTTTTTGTGGTTCTTAATTTGACACATGCACGCACGCTAGCACTACTGTCAGCGCGAACACAATAGCAGGTAGTGCTAGTGTTACTTATGTAAATTACTGTTATCATCCATCCGACCGATGGATTGATTTGAAGTTTACTTGAAGTTTTATGTCTGTCAGTCTGTGGATATGCTCAACGCATATATGTATATATATACATATATATATATATATATATATATATATATATATATATATATATATATATATATATATATATATATATATATATATATATATATATATATATATATATATATATATATATATATATATATATATACATATATATATAAATATATATATATATATATATATATATATATATATATATATATATATATATATATATATATATATATATATATATATATATATATATATATATATATATATATATATATATATATATATATATATATATATATAGATATATATATATATATTTATATATATATATATATATATATATATATATATATATATATATATATATATTTATATATATACAGTCAAACCTCCATGAGTCGATGTTCTACGAGTCGATGTTTTCCATTACTCGATAATATCTTCAGTCCCTTCGATTTACCATATAAGCTCGCCTCCCATAGTCGATATTTCCTTTACTCGATGCCTCCCTTGATCGATGGTCCCGTTCGGTAACTATGCTCATTGTTTGGTTTCTATGAGTCGATATCGTACTCAAGTTTCAAGTTCGGAAGACGTGAAAAATTGTGTTGAAGAATAAGAAATAAATTACCCGTACTGAAGATGGAGAAAACTGAGAAACGGAAACTGAATGTGTTAAATATTTCTCAAAGGATCAAGATAATCGAAGAGTTTGATTCAAGTCGTGGAAAAGTGACAGAAATAGCGAAGAAATTTCATGTCCCCCAAAGTACAGTTTCAACCATCCTGAAAAACCGTGAAAAATGGCAAGCAAAATCTCAGAATGAAAACCTACAGAGAAAGAGAACAGGAGCACTTGTCGATGATAGGCTAGACCGGGCTCTGTTGGTTTTCGTGAAACAAGCTAGAAACCCCAACCTTCGCTACAAATTACGTTACTGTCTACATCACAATATTCGCTAAATGACACTACTGGCTCTACCGAGAAGAGCTCATCTTCCGCTAGTATGGCATCCTGTTGAACCCTGATGATTTCTCTTCTAACAAGTTCGGCTAATGGCATGTCATCTTCCTCGTTTAAAACGAAACCTCCCTTTGGAAAACAATTCTGGATAGCTTCTGCCTTAACATTAACGATCCAAACCTTGGAAAGCAATTTGATGGCATCCAATACGGTAATGGCTGGTTTCTTCTACCAGAAGCGAAGTTTATTTAAACTTTAATTAAAAAAATATTTCGTTATACCTGTTCTGTTTCCATATAAAAGACTCTATTTCCTTCACCAGCTCATATCTATAGTAATGATTCAAAGTTTTCATGATTCCTAAATCTAATGGCTGCAGTACGGACGTTGCATTTGGTGGAAAAAATACAAGATTGATGGATTTTAATTTTTCCTCAACAGCTTTGGGATGTGCCGTGCAATTGTCTGAAAACATTAACATTTTCCTGTGCTCGTCACTCATTCTTTTGTCAAGCTTCAAGATCCACTCTTCGAACAGAATGGAAGTCATCCAGGCTTTTGAATTGGCTTCGTACTGAACCGGTAATGATTTCACAGCCCTGAAACAGCGAGGTTTTCGACTCTTTCTGATCACTAGTAATGGCAACTTGTCAATACCATCCGCATTTGTTGCACAAAGAACTGTAAGTCTTTGTTTGGAATATTTTCCGCCATGACATGTTTCGGATTTGAACGCGAACGTTTTATGTGGGAGATATTTGTAGAATAAACCAGTTTCGTCAGCGTTATAAATGTCTTTCAGCTCATAATCGTTCAGAAGCCCTGGTAAAATGTTGGTCATCCAGTTCTGAACCATCGTAGAATCTAAGGCAGCGCTTTCTCCGCATATTTTTTTGAATGATATGTTGTGCCGCTTCAAAAATTTGTACAGCCAACCACTACTACCCTTGAAACCAGAAACTGCGAGTTTCTCTGCTAATTGGCAAGCCTTTTCCCGTATTATTGGCCCTGAGAGAGGAAGGTTGGGGTTTCTAGCTTGTTTCACGAAAACCAACAGAGCCCGGTCTAGCCTATCATCGACAAGTGCTCCTGTTCTCTTTCTCTGTAGGTTTTCATTCTGAGATTTTGCTTGCCATTTTTCACGGTTTTTCAGGATGGTTGAAACTGTACTTTGGGGGACATGAAATTTCTTCGCTATTTCTGTCACTTTTCCACGACTTGAATCAAACTCTTCGATTATCTTGATCCTTTGAGAAATATTTAACACATTCAGTTTCCGTTTCTCAGTTTTCTCCATCTTCAGTACGGGTAATTATTTCTTATTCTTCAACACAATTTTTCACGTCTTCCGAACTTGAAACTTGAGTACGATATCGACTCATAGAAACCAAACAATGAGCATAGTTACCGAACGGGACCATCGATCAAGGGAGGCATCGAGTAAAGGAAATATCGACTATGGGAGGCGAGCTTATATGGTAAATCGAAGGGACTGAAGATATTATCGAGTAATGGAAAACATCGACTCGTAGAACATCGACTCATGGAGGTTTGACTGTATATATATATATATATATATATATATATATATATATATAT